>NW_009953105.1:820491-841010 GCF_000747805.2 Chaetura pelagica | reverse complement strand
CTAGTACTTTTCTTAAAAGCTGAGAAACAAAGGCACTGCATTTGCAAGGGGTGAACACTAAGGAGGGAGATAAAGAAGGAGAGAAACAGAACAAATAAAAGTGTATTGGAAATGGGGCAGACAAAAAACATGTCCATGTCATAAGCTACCCAAGCATTTTAGATGCTGTCACTTGCCAAGTAACCATCTGAAAAAATCAGAGTATTAACTAGATTAGCAATGATAATTCAGTGGGTGAAAAAGTGCAAAAATCTGCTTACATTATACAAGTCAGCACATATGACTTCTGTGCTAATTCAAGGCACATTGATGTTCATTCAAGCTGACAGAAAAGTGCTCTGGGTTAAAACAGATGTACTTAAGTAGGAACAACACCGATCTGTATTTTACTACTTACAGATGTCAGTTAGAAGAGGGTTAAAAATGTTCTGGACCCAGTACTAATAGGTTCTGCATCAACAGGGCATCGTGTCTTCGGAACCTCCCCTTTGGGAGGATGAAGTGACGAATGAAGCACTGGGAGATGTACTCAAGTAAGACTGTCAGGTATCAAAGTTAGTCTTCTGATGTAGGGGCTGTGTTATGTACACAAATCTCTTTAAAGGCCCTACCTTGTTGGTACTACTACTATGTTGGTACTACTAATTTTTTTAATTAGTAGCTTTTTGTGCACGGCTTGTTTTTATATAGAGACATTTCTAAAAATGGAGTGAGTTTATGCAGTACTGGAGGAGAAGAAAGCAAGCCTCTGCTGATGCTTTTGAATGACCAGGTCTCTTTAGAACATGTTGAAGAAGCTTAGAATTGTATTATATAATTTTACTGGCCTTTCTGTCTACACTTGTGGGCTTCAGCAATTATTCTGCCTGATTCTCCTGTACAGAAAATTGGATGTGTCTTGCCATCAATAGAGGATTGTTTCAGTACGTTCATTGTTTTTTCACATACACAGTTATTACAGAGGGTACAGGTGCAGGACTCTATACCTGTATAAATACATAGGGTGAGGAAGAAGAAGAAAGGATTTCTTCTTGTCAGAGAGAGTAATGCAGAAGCAGAAAAACTTTTCTAGATATAGAATCATAGACTCATAGAATGTTTTGAGTTGGAAGGGACCTAGAAGATTATCTAGTTCCAACCCCCCCCCACAAGGGTAGGCACACCTTCCACTAGACCAGGTTGCACAGAGACCTGTCCAACCTGGCGTTAAAGACTTCCAGGGAGGAGGCATCTGCAACTTCCCTGGGCAACCTGTTCCAATGCCTCACAACCCTAACATAAAAGAATTTCTTTCTAACATCTAACCTAAATCTTCCATCTCTCAATTTAAAACCATTACCCCTTGTCCTATCACTACATACCCTAGCAAGAAGTCCCTCCCCATCTTTCCCGTAGGCCCTCTTCAGATACTGAAAGGCCTCTACAAGGTTTCCCTGAAGCCTCCTCTTCTCCAGGCTGAACAGCTCCAACTCTCTCAGCCTGTCTTCATAGGAGAGGTGCTCCAGCACTCTGATCAGCTTTGTGGCCTTCCTTTGGACTTGCTCCAAGAGCTCTGTATCTTTCCTGATTTGAGGGCTCCAGAATTGGACACAGTACTCCAGGTGGGGTCTCACAAGTGTAGAGTGTCAGGATTACCTCCCTCTACCTGCCGGTCATGCTTCTTTTGATGCAGCCCAGGATGTGGTTGGATTTCTGGGCTGTGAGTGCACATTGCTGGGTCATGCTGATATTTTCATTGACCAACACCCTAAGTCCTTCTCCTCAAAGCTGTTTGCAATCCATTCTCTGCCCAACCTGTATTTGTGCATGGGGTTGCTCCAACCCAGGAGCAGGACCTTGCACTTGGCCTTGTTGAACATCATGAAGTTGGCATAGGCCCACTTATCAGGCCTGTCAAAGTCCCTCTTAATGGCATCTCTTCCCTCCAGCATGTCAACCACACCACACAGCTTGGTGTTGTCAGCAAGCTTTCTGACGGTGCACTCGATCCCACTGTCCATGCCACTGACAAAGATGTTGAACAGCACTGGTCCCACTACTGACCCCTGAGGAATGCCACTCATCACTGGTGTCCATCTGGACATCAAACCATTGATCACTACTTGCTGAATGCAACCACCTAGCCAATTCCTTATTCACTGAGTAGTCCATCCATCAAATCCATATCCTTCCAGTTTTGAGACCAGGAAGTTATGTGGGACAGTGTCACACAAGTTCAGGTAGATGACATCAGTTGCTCTTCCCTTGAGCACTGATGCTGTGACCCCTTCGTAAAAGGCCACCAAATTTGATTTGCCCTTGATTTGCCCTTGGTGAAGCCATGTTGGTTGCCTCCAACTACCTCTATGTTTTCCATGTGCCTTAGCAGAGCCTTCAGGAGGATCTGCTCCATGATCTTGATCTTGCCGGGCACAGAGGTGAGATTGAGTGGCCTGTAGTTTCCCTCTCCTCCTTTTCTTCCCTTTTGAAAATATGGGTTATGTTTCCCCTTTTCCAGTCAGTGGGAAGTTCACAAGACTGCCATGACTTTTCAAATATGATGGAAAGTGGCATTACAGCTTTTTCTGCCAGCTCACTTAGGAGCCATGAATGGATCTTGTCAGGTCCCATAGATTTGTGCACTTTCAGGTTCTTTACCTGCTCTTTTCCTACAGTGGGCAGAACTTCCTTCTCTCAGTTTCTGCCTCTGTCTTCTGTGACCTGGCCTGGGGTGTTTTAAAAAGGGTGTGGTTAATTGGGTTAGTAGGTCAAGAGAGGTTCTTCTCCTCCTCTATTCTGTCTTGGTGAGGCCACATCTGGAATATTGTGTCCAGTTCTGGGCCTCTTAGTTAAAGAAGGACAGGGAACTGCTTGAAAGAGTCCAGTGCAGAGCCACAAAGATGATTGAGGGAGTGGAACATCTCCCTTATGAGGAAAGGCTGAGGGAGCTGGGTCTCTTTAGCTTGGAGAAGAGGAGACTGAGGGACGACCTCATCAACGTTTATAAATACGTTAAGGGCAAGTGTCAGGAGGATGGAGCCAGGCTTTTCTCAGTGATGTCCTATGGTAGGACAAGGGGCAACAGGTGCAAACCGGAGCATATGAGGTTCCACGTATACATGAGGAAAAGCTTCTTTACTGTGAGAGTGACAGAGCACTGGAACAGGCTGCCCAGAGAGGTTGTGGAGTTTCCTTTGAATGGGAGACATTCAAAACCCACTTGGACACATTCCTGTGTGTTGTACTCTAGGTGATGCTGCTCTGGCAGGGGGGTTGGACTAGATGATGTTTCAAGGTCCCTTCCAACCCCTAATATTCTGTGATTTCGTGATTCTGTGACGGTGTGGTCAGAGCACTTACCAGGAAGACTGAGGCAAAAAAAGTTGTTGAATTCCTCAGCCTTCTCCATATCCTGTATAACAAGGTCTCCTGTTCCCTTCTGTAGAGGGCCCACATTATTCCTGTTCTGTCTCTTATCACTAATGTATCTGTAGAAGCACTTTTTATTACCCGTCTCTGGGCAGGTCTGGTCTTAACTTTCTTAACCTGATACCTGGCTTCTTGAACATCTCTGTATTTCTCCCAGGCTGCCTGTGCCTGGCTTCCATCCTCTGAAGACTTTCTTTTTCTATCTAAGAGTGTCCAGGAGCTCTTTGTTCATCCATGCAGTTCTCCTGACATTCTTACCTGCCTTCCTGGAATGCATTGGAATAACTTGGAATGCATTGTTCCTGGGCTTGGAGGAGGTAATCTTTGAATATTGACCAGCTTTCTTGGGCTTCTCTCCTGTCTAGGATTTTATCCCATGATATCCTACCAACCAGATCCCTGAAGAGGCTGAAATCTGCCCTCCTGAAGTTCAGGGTAGTGAGTTTACTGCAGACCCTCCTTGCTGACCTACAGATCCTGAATTCCACCATTTCATGGTCACTGCAGCCAAGGCTGACCTTAAATTTCACATTGTTCAACAGTCCATACTTGTTGCCAAGAACCAGGTCCAGCATAGGACCTTTTCTTGTTGGTTCCTCTACCATTTGGAGAAGGAAGTTGTCATCAATGCATTCCAGGAACTTCCTGGATTGCTGGTGCCTTGCTGTGCTGTCCCTCCAGCAGATGTCAGGGTGGTTGAAGTCCCCCACAAGGATCATGGCTTGTGAATGGGAAGCTGCACCTATCAGCCTGTAGTCGATCCACTTTCCTTCCTAGACAGCTAGGGAAAGGAGAGAGAATAAAGAAAGAGAGACCTCCCAGACTGAAAACTGAAATAGACAGCTTAAAGTAAATACTAATGATAAGAAAATATGTACAATATATACAAGTATATACAGGAATATGCAAAACTCTCTTGCCTCCCCCTACCCCCAGGAACTCCCATGGCACTATTCTGAGCTGGGGGAAGTTCTGAAATGTCTTGGACCGCTGTTGGAGATAGTGGCAGAGCACACAGGAGCTGAGGGGAGAGTTATGAAGGTCAAGAATGCACAAGCCTGGGGATCAGTGGCCCTAAATGCTGGCCATGAATGGAAGAGAAGGGAGGAAGAAGCAGAAAGGGGCTTGACTTCTGTGGTCCTGAACTTATCCTGAGCTTAAGTAGATAAATAGAATGGAATACTTTGGTCAATTTTGCTGTCCATCTAGTCCATTCCTCCCTGTCGGAGGGCTGCAGATACAACTCTTCTGCTCCTGTAGCATCTGGGGCTGCAGATTCAACAAGAAGAGCAAAGTGACGCTGGCATCTCAGCAGTAACATAAACATTCCAGTGTAATCAATCCAGTAGCTGGAAAACTTGCTACTAGTAAAAAGAGAGCTCAATGAAGAAAAAAAAAATCAATAAAAACAAAATTGGCTTCATCTTGGCTCAAACCAGGACAAATGGATCAAAATCAACCCTCAGGTTTTCTTAAAGGGGATCCTACACTGCCTCAGTTAAGTTGTAAACAAAAATCTGTTCACTGTAGTTCTAGTGTTCAGCTAAAACCACTTCCAGACCTCAGTTATGAATTACTGTTCAAAAATATCCAACAAAAATCCTGTAAACTCACCAGATACTACAAAACAAAACTATAACCAATTTTTCACAATTGCAGCTTTTGTCTATATTGTGAGTATTTTGACTTGCTTGCTTTTTGGCTCTCTGCTATTTCCTACACAGGATAACTTTGATACCACTTTTAACCTTTAGCAGCTTGTGCTTTAGGATCTGCATTTTCTTTCATTGGTTAAAGTTCTTTTGATTATTTCAGGCAAGTGCTGCACTCTGCCATGGTAAAACAATATGGATATAAACACAAAGTTCTGGAAGCTAAGTCCAGCTGTTCACATTATTTATAAAACTCTACTTCTCCAGGATAGAGTTCACATACCAAAAAGTCTCCCAAACACTTATGCTAAAAAACAAACAAACAAACAAACAAACAAAACAAACAAAACAAACACAAAACCAGAATGATATGGTGCTCACACTAGAGAGTTATTTTCTAAGACTAAGACAAGAAATGACAGCCAGGAATAGAAGAAGAAAATCACAATACGTAAGCAATCATAGAATCACAGAATCATAGAATGGTTTGGGTTGGAAGGGACCTTAAAGATCATCTAGTTCCAACCCTCCTGCATGGGTAGGGACACCTCCCACTAGATCAGGTTGCTCAAGGCCCTAGCCAACCTGGTCTTGAACATTTCCAATGAGGGGGCATCCACAACCTCCCTGGGCAACCTGTTCCAGCATCTCACCACCCTCACAGAAAAGAACTTTTTCCAAATGTCCAACCTGAATCTGCCCTCTTTAAGCTTCAGACTATTGCTCCTTCTCCTCTCACTATACACCTGTGTAAAAAGCCTTGCCCCAGCTTTTTTGTAGGTCCCCTTCAGATATGGGGTATAATGCAAACATAACATTCTTCAGTAGGCATTGCAACTAAGAAAGATAATTTTTTGTGAATTAATGAATATTTTTATTTATGCTTTTTCTTCATAGTTTACCTGAAAAAACAGAATAGATAGTAGGAATTTATCACCTTTCCAAGAGAATCATCATTCCTGAATGGATGGCTCCTACATTTAAGGAAGTTGTTCTCTGCCTGTTGTTGATATATCACAGAAAGATTGAAAGGAATAGGTCTGTGCAGGTAGAACTGGGAGCAGTGTTTGCCTGCAAAGCCTCGATGACTGGTGAGGATAGAAAGAAGGGCAAGGACTTTTGTTGTATTTGCATAACTGAGAGTTGAAAAAATTAACACTTTAAATTATAAACAGAAAAGTGCACAAGTAACATTGAGACAGTGATTCCTTTGATTCCACGTTTTCAGCCACATGATGGAACAGGACCACACTGTGAGGCAATCTGATTTTTTTCCCATGGATTTAGGATTTTGGCCCAGCTCCCTAATTGCTTTGGAATATTGATAGTAACAAGCAGGGCATTGTCACTCTATCTGGATTGTGCAGTACTCGAACAGTCTGCATTTCTTTAGTCTCATTTACCATGGGGAACTTAGACCTAACCTGACTGGTGAACCTATGTAACTAATAATTCCTTTTCAAGAGTGCAGAAATGGATATGAGTGGTACTGGTATTTTTTTAACTTAATACTGCACAGACTAAGAAAGCCTAAGATTGGAACAGGGTCTTCAAACCCCTAAAGGGTTAATTGCTTTAATCCCTAAATTATATGTGCAGCTTGCACAAAAATATTTATTTTCACCTTTATTGTCTCAGGCACACTCCAGAGAAATTCATAGTAGACACTTCTTTAATGGTGTAAAACAGAAAAAGTTTTCTCAGGCTTTCAAATATATTGCGTTTTTATGAAATATGTAATACTTTGTACGAATATTGAGAACATACCTAATCTTATTCTTGAAACCTACTTTGTGAGTACTTTTATGGCTAGCATGGTCAATTCTCAGTTCTACCATTCCTTCTAGGGTCTACTTCTGTAACCCACAGAAATGACATGCTTCTTAGCTGATGGTCTTGACTGCATTGTAAGACAGCAATTTTATTATTTAAATGACAGTGTGTCATGCTGACTGCTTTTAAATGCTTTTTGTTTATAATTCCTCTCACAATGGAGAAATACATGGAATATAACACAGTGTTCTGTTTCATAATTACCAGACAGTAGCAGAGAAATAACTGAATATACTAAAGACAAGAGGACCATGTGTGTGAGTTGAATGCACTGTAAAAAGTTCTTATCAGGTTAAGGTGCAAGGCACGGGAAGCAAAGTGTGTCTCTCCTTTGCATGCAAGTGTGCAGATGATTACATACTCCATGTTTAGGAGGAGTAGAAAACTTAATAATTACATTAGTACTCTGTTTCCCAGTTACTGGTACTTCCAATAGTACATTACATAATATGATCCTAACGGTGTAAAATGAGACTCCCAAAGAAGTAGCTTTTTGTCTGCATTAGTTGATGAAAGCTCTGGATCCTGGAGGTGCCTATATTTTGTATCGCCTTTTTTCCTCCTTGCAATTCTGAAGAATGTGTACCTCTGATGAATGCTTCTAACCTTGACTAGACTAGAATTACTATTGAGCTATAGGAGATAATGTTAGTCCAAGTTCTTGGCCATACTTCATCAGTTATCAGGCTAATGCATGTAGGCATGACGAACCTATCATAGCTATGGTTTAATGGGTATAAACAATTAAATAATAATAAATAAGTGAGCTCTGTAACTCTGGCATTATAATAATTACATTTTAGAAGGTACTCTTTAGTTACGACTTAGGCATTATTTACAGGCAATAATTAAGGTCAAACTGACTTCCTTCTGTATTAGTATGAGCAAGATGTCAATTAATTTAAGGCAAACCTAATTGCCTAGTGTACTGAAGTGTGTCATTATCATAGAGAATTTGCTTGTGCTTTTCATTGTTTATATATTAAAGAGAAAAAATGTCTTTCTTTAAAATAAAAAATGGAAATGTCTTAATATGTTACTTTTCAGTTAAAATAATTTCCTTCAGGATTTTTTTATTCAGCCTACTGAAAAGGTAATAAAGTAACAGGAAAAAGAGTATGGCACATTCCATATATGAAGCAATCCTATGAAGAAAGAATAGATGAAAAAAAAATAGTCCAGTTATTTTACAGGATTATTCCCCACAATATATTTCCCAGTGCTTTGTCTGGTCTAGTTTGCAAATATGCAAATGATGTCAGTTTTATTGCTTCCCTTAGGGGAGATTATTGTAGTCTAATAACACTCACCATTAGGAAATTTTACTGATGTTAAAAATGTTTTTCTTTACCTGACTTTACCTCATTGCTCCTAGTCATAAAGTCCTGCAGGCAATTTGAAATAATTCTTCTCCTTCTTGGGTGTTCTGAGCCAAGCAATATACAAGTACTTCTTTAAATCTTTCATTGAAGTCTGCCTAAATGATGGATGTTTGGGCCTTGGAGAGCCTCCAAGTTTGTGCACAGCCTCTGATTACTGCCTTGTGTCCACAAGTATGTCTGTGCATGGACACACAGAGATATGTGTACTAGTAAATTTCTTACCCCTGATAATGCCCCCATGATACCCATGTAGCATTCTCCTGCAAATGGAATTCTTTTACTGTTAGAAGCTAATTTCACATCTGGTAGACTTCAGGAAAGGTGTATTCATAGGGTCAGAACAGAGTCATAAAAGTGGGAAGGGACCCCAGGAAGTTTCTGGTCTGATGCCCATTGCCGAGAAGGGTGAACTATGAATACAGACTATGTTGTACAGGGCTGTTCTCATTTGGGCCTTTAAACCTCATGGACCTAATCTGGTGATCTGTTTGAACACTCAGTTTTCTCATGGAAATAGTATTTTCTTTCATGCCAAGTTAGGAACTAATCTTGTACTCAGTAGTCTTCTGGGATTGATTTTACTTTTGATACACACTTTTCAGCAGAAACTACAGCGGCAAAAGGTAGCCGCAGGAAAAGTGTATGATGAGCTTTGAAAGGCAGTACAGACTTCTCCAGTTTCAGGTTAGATGGATATTGTCAAGTTACCTTCCCTGTCTGTGTTTTGTTTTCCTGTCTGCTGTTAATTTGCTCAAATGATAAGCCTGAAAAAAATAGTCTTTGGAGTAACATCCTGAGAAGGCATGTTTAAAATGGGCTTGGGTTAAAACACTTCAGAATTTAGTCATATTATGAGAACTATTTAATAAAATTTTGGAAAGTATCTGCTGTTTGATTAAACACCTAACATTACATGACCCTTGGTAGTTACACTGCACAGTCTTTCCACATTATCCATATGAAAAGTAGAATCTTTCACAGGAAATACCATTCTTCCTGGTCATGATGCCTATATCAGATCACCTCAGTGACCTTTCCTAAGGGAATTCACTTTCAGATCCTGGTGGTACAACGAACTTTGTTGCCAATATGCCATGCTTTTTTCCTGCTCAATGCTCCTCTTTTTTCTCTGCACTCTCACTGCTGAAGAGACATCTAGTCCATCTCACTTGCATAAATCTTCTCCTCTTGTTCATCTACCAGTCACCTACCAGTGCCCTCCCTTAAATGTATTTCATAGGTAAGGCAGACTTGACTATCAACTTGGAATTGCAGTCCTAGCAGCTGGAGGTGTCACTGATAAAGAGATAATGCCTACACTTTTTGAAATGGCAACTGCAGTGAGCTCTTACCCCTTCCCTCCCCTCCTCTCCTCTCCCCTTCCCTCCCCTTTCCCTCCTCCTTTCCTTCTTTTTTATCTTCCATTTTCATTACAAGCTCCAGTTGCAGTCTTTTGAAGATCCTAGCCTTGCTCTCCTCTATGTCACTTTCAGATACCATATTTGCTGAAGTGGTTTTCCCAGTCCTAGGCTCAGTATTCCAGTTAATTTCACTGAAAACATATTTAATAAATCTGTCAGGCTATGTTTTACACATCAAAGGGTGATGTTTGCCTCTCTTGGGTCTGTTGTGGCAACATACTGTTTACTCGAATAGATCCCCTCCCTCCATATATTCAAAAATTATTTTCTCAACAGTAATCTCCTGTTCTGCTTTTGTACGGTTGAACAAATCTGTGTAAGTGTAGCATCTTCCAGTTGACCCTGTTGTTAAATAGTATTCTATTTATCTTCCAGTTTCTAAGAGTCTTCTTGTTGGTAACTACAGCAGCCAGCACTGTTTTCTGAGACTGTTCTCTATATTTGATTCAAAACAAAGGATTAAGTAAAATGTAGCTGCAGAACTCCAAAAAACTCACAAACCAATATGATTAACACATGATAGATATAATTCTGTTTTGTAAAAGTCACAGTATATGTTGTGGGAAAAATAGGCATTAGTTTAGGAAGAGATACAGGTGCAAAAGGAACAAAATTCAATGCTTGAATTCTAAATAGATGTAATGCAAAAATTATATATCCTTATGATAGCCAGTTTCCAAAAATCAAGGATTAAGTATTTTGTACAAAAGCTGCCTAGGAAGCCATTTCAAAAATAACAACATGAAAGAGTTATGTTCCAAAGCAGATGCAACAACATGGGTGAGGTAACATGGGTTTCATGATAGAAGAAAATGGTAATGCTTCTTTTGAGAATTTATTTGTTAACTTCCCCTTAGCCTTTTCCCAAGGATTGTACAAGAGATGCTTAGCTGCAGCAGTGAGGCAACGATATGCTTGCATAGTAGATATGCCTCAGGATGAGTTTTAATCTTTACTGAACCTTCTCACTAAATAGAGAATTACATGTACTGAAAGGAAGAGACGAAAGAGGAGATGAGGAGAAGCTGGTATTTTGACTGATTCTGTGATACTGTAATTATGTTTCTAAACCTTTGCTATGTCCTTTAACAAATCTAACTGGGTTTTATTTTGTGTGGTTTAAGTAAATAAAGATTGCGGTTAGTTTTCCAGTTTCCTCAAATACAACCTTATAGGTGCCAGTGAAAATAATGTAATCAAGGCCTAGAGAAAATAGGAGACATAATTATTGGAACTGTGCAACTAAAGTAATGGGATGCTTAAGAGGTCGACTGGGTAGCTAGGGAAGACATGATTTAGCAAGCTATTTATAGTCCATCAAAGGGTCTGTATGTTTCATTTAATAAGAACATGAAAGCCAGGAAATTACCAGATACAGCCTTTGAATTCTTTTTGTATGAACACAATGCGGACAATGATTGGAGCTGGCATGGGTACATATCCTATGGATAAGATGTGAATCAATTGAAAAATGTGACGCAGATCAAAGGCAGAAGACAAGCAGCAGGAAATGCATGGGAAAATGTAAAAGGAATAGATTAGATGTAAACAAAAAGGGAGGGAGAAAAGAGATTTGCATACAAATTTTTTTACTCAGCTGCTTGAAAGCTTGACTGGCATCATGTTCCGTTGCTTACTGTGCTACATTAGTAAATGGAACTCGAGCAACAAGCCTGCTCTTGATCTAAATATGTAGTTAAAGGTGACTAGGTTAGTGAAAATTCCTGACTGGTGAGAGAGAGAGGTTCCTGACAGGGATGCAGGGCTAGTGGATTAATAGTCAAACCTAGAAAAGCACCCAGGGACCCTGGATGGTCAATGAGAGTGGGACATGAAGGAGGAGAATGGATGTGCAGTTCACAATGGCATTCCTAAAGTCCTAAACACTTTCTCTGCTGCAGTACCTAGCAGCAGAAACCATCCTTGCCAAAATCAATAAGGCCTTACCCTGCTCTAAATCCCTGCTCAAAACCTTTTTCTGCTGTGGTGCTTGCAAATCACTCCCAATGGTAAGCAAGTAGTGAGCAGTAATGAAGCTTGGTTGCTTACAGTTACTCAGTCTTTCCAATCCACTCCCACCTTGCAGTTTATCTGTTTCATGCATCGCTTTTATCCCAGATAAAGTACATTGTTAGATCTCTGATGCAGGAACTCATTAAAGTTTGCAAAACACCTAGTTAAACTGGTGTTTCTAGGTACAACTATAATGTAAGCAATAAATAATATCTTTGTAAGCTTAGCATTGTCTTTAACCCAAAAATCTGAAAATAAGACTTCAGTAGTAGGTGATTTGCAGTGGAGGAACTTAGCAGCAGAGAAGGTAGTGGGGCGCCTCAACAGAATCTTGATAACATACAGATCCGACCTAGTAACATGTAGGAGTGCTAATAGATTGCAATTTTCAGGAAAGGTGCAAGTGTAAGTAAGTCCTCTTAGCTTGCTCTCAAAATACCATCCAGACTAGGAAGTTAGAACAAAAAGAATTTCCATTGTAAGTTGTTTTTAAGTAGATAGTAAATCAATTTATCTGTGCTTAGGTCTTAGGATTGTTACTAACCTCTGGTTCACCATCTGTGCACAAAAAGCTTCCCACATTAATGGACCTTAGCAATTTAACCTGGGAGTCCTAATGTTTGAATCACAGTAACATATCTTGTCCTGCAATGAAAAGTGTTTCATCACAGAAGTGAAGAGACCCTTATTTAAACCTTACAGGAGAGGTTACAGGTGGAAGTCCTGTGTGATAACCTTTGTATGACTTGGCTTTTAGTATGTCATCTTGGCTGTGATATTAATAACTGTGTCAAAACCAGCAATAAAAATTAATACACAGCACATCACTAAACCAGAAAGAGAACACCATGTCTTTTGAGATTTCTGTGTAACTAGTCATACCTGTTCTAAAATGAGAAGATTCTTTAAGAATGTACTCAAAGGAAACTGAGTGTACCTTAGCTTCTAATACTAATAAATGACAGGCTGGGTTAATTATTACTTGGTAATCCTCTATTTAAACCTTGTCCCAAGATTATTTTGCAGTATATTCTTTCATGCAGAACATAAAAGATGTAATTGTGTGGTGTGCTTTTTCCCAAGGTCAACTAAGGAATAATTTGCTTATATACTTGCCTTGTATGAAAAATCCATGGATGCTGTACCGGCATATCCTAGTTTATAGACTGCTTCTGTTAGTTGTTTGCAAAAATTAAGGACAATTTTTAAAAATAGCATAAAGCTCACAGTGCATGAGGAAGGATGAATGAGCTAAATCAGCATCAACACAAAGGTTAAGAATGGAAGTCAAAACCAATCACATGGTTGGCTGATACTCATTCACAGTATCTGGGCCAGTAGAGGTGAATAAGAGAAGAGCAACAAAAGCCTAAATTCCATTGAACTTCAGAAGTTTCCATAGAGAGGGAAAAGGAAGAAAAGCACCTTTACTCCAGGGGAGCAAGAATGATGTGCTAGCAGCACCACATACACAGAAACAAACTACAAAAGTAACCTCTGACCATCCTGTGGAAGACTGGAACCACACTTTACAAAGCTGCTAATCACCCACTTTAATTAGTGCTAAATTTACTAGCCCTCAAGGAAACATTCTTTATTACTAGCACTTCTCTGCATGTATTTTGGGTTCACAGACATCTACTCTGCACTTTGGAGATCTCTGAACTATGAAGCTCTAATTATCTTGGAAGAGCAAGTTTAATGCAAGCAGTTACAGAGGAAATAAATTTATTCTTCCAGTATGGGGAAAGCAGATGGTCTGCCACAGGGTACTCATTGTGTCATTACACAGGCACTGTCTTTTAGTGTTATCAGCTATATTTTAAAAGTAAATGTTTTTCTAAGCTCTGCTATTTTTCTGCCCTTTAGATACTCTTTTTGTATGTCCTTCATGGCATACTTTTTTATAGTGTTGGGGGTTTTTTTTGTTTTGTTTCTTTATTTTTGGGGGTTTCTTTTCTTTGGTCTCAATGTTCCCTTGATATCTTCAAGTCCTTTTCCTTTTTGACTTTTTCAATAGGATTGCTTTTTCCTTTTTCAGCTCCTTTCTTTCCTTTATTCTCTCCTGCATGTTCCTCTCCCTTTTCCCCCCAGTACTATATTTATTTATTAACAGCATTTAAAGAGTCTTAATTGAGCATGAGGTCCTATTATGCTTGTCATACTCTATAAAGCATAGTAGAAAGGAATTTTATCCTCCTTTCACTGATAAGGAAAATATGGCTCTGACCACTCAGTGTCTTGACCTAATACCATGGCCTAAGCTCAGTCTTGAGATCATTTAGAACAGAAGAGAATATATCAGTTGGATGGGACCTATGATGATCAACAAGTCCAACTGTCTAACCGCTTCAGGGCTGACCAAAAGTTAAAGTATATTATTTAAGGACATTGTCCAAATGCCTCTTAAGCAACAACAGGCATAGGGCATCAACTGCATCTCTAGGAAGCCTGCTCCAATGTTTGACAACCCTCTTGGTAAACCTTCCTAATACCAATTCTGAATCTCCACCGACACCACTTTGAACCATTCCCATGTGTCCTGTCACTGGGAGGTCAGCACCTACCTCTCCACTTCTCAGGAAGCTGTGGAGAGCAATGAGCACCTCAGACTCCTTTTCTCCATACTAGACAAACCCAAAGTCCTTAGCTGCTTCTTATAAGACATTCCTTCCAGTCACTTCACCAGTTTTGTTGCCCTCCTCTGGATACATTCCAGTATTTTCACATCCTTCTTAAATGGTGGTGCCCAGAACTGCATACAGTTCGGAGGGTGAAGCCACACCAATGCTAAATACAGTGAGATAATCACATTTTTTTACTAAATATTTATAGTGTTTTTGAAGCACCCCAGTATATGATTTGCTCTCTTGGCTGCCAGAGCACTTTGCTGACTTATGTTGAGCCTGCTGTCAACCAGCACTCACAGATCCGTTTCTGCAGGGCTGCTCTCCAGCCACTCCCCTCCCAATTTATGCTTGTGCCTACGGTTACTCTTTCTCAGGTGCAGAATTCGGCATTTGGACTTGTTAAATTTAATGCCATTAAACATTGCTCAAAGCTCCAATCTGTATAGATAGCTCTGCAAGGCCTCTTGTCTCTCAAAAGAGTAACCAGCACCTCCCAGTTTGGTATAATCAGCAAACTTGCTTATAGTCTATTCAACTTCTGCATCTAGATAATTGAAAAATATATGGAACAGAACTGGCCCTAGAATTGAACCCAGAGGAACCAGTCACCAGCCAGATGTAGATCCATTTGCTACAATCCTTTGAACTCTGCCCTTCAGGCAGTTCTTCACCTAGTGCACCGTGAAGCCACTTACCTTACAGTTGGAAAACCTTGTTAAGGGAGAAGGCACTGTCCAATCATTCACACATACATGCAACATTCAAGGAGTCTCAGACACAACACCAGAGATTTAGCTGCTAGAACCTGAGTCCCTTCACAACAGGCAAATCCAGTGAGCTGATGAGTATCTCTTTCAACTTCTTGCTCACACACACACACTCACACACCCACTGTTGTCTGCCTCCTTTTCCCTCAGGCTCAACCCTAGGTTTCCCATAGAAGAGTCTCAGATTTTGAATCTTATATTTAAAATAAATAAATAAATAATGCATTCAGATGGTATAGTGGAAAAACAGATCAAGCTGGATGTCTCTGGACCCCAGGCAAAGACATCCTTCGGCACTTGTACCCCTACAATCTATGTATCCGCTCCTCACATGCTCTTCACACACTTAATACACTTTCTGGTCCAATGGCGATTATTGCTCTGGGGTCTTCTAACACCTTTAAGGAATCTTCCTCTGTGTCTAGGCAGGCTGCTAATTATTCTTATCTTGTTGGGTTGCAGTTTCTGCTTAGAGATGTAGTCTCCTTATCTTCTCATTTGTTTTTTGTGCACCTCCTCACTGATGGGAAATTCAAAATCCCTAGGCTTAGAATAAATACTACTTAGCAAAAGCTGAAACATCAGTGTCTTATCAACATTGTGTTCATACAAAATCCAAAACGCAGCACTGTACCAGCTACTAGGAAGAAAAATAAATCTATCCCAGCCCAACATGTATCTAGGTGAAAGTTCACTGCTTGCGCTCTAAGGCTTCAGCAAATCTATCTGTCCATACAAAGTAAGCAAATCTAAACAAACTACACCAAATCACAGAACATTATGCTGTAACCCCTGTTTCCTTATGCTAAATGACTCTGAATTGACTCTGAGAAGTTCATTCTACTTAAAACTTACTTTTTCAAGCTAAATGTCTAGTATTTCTTCACATTTTGTCCAGAAGTTTGCCGTTAGGGACTGTACCAAAAGCCTTACTAAAATCCAGAAAAACTAGAGTTTTCATGAGTCCCACTGATACGAGGCTATCAGTCATTAACCTTTTTTTAAACACACTTTTTCGCTCTGTGTGCTCTGTCTTTTTCTCTTCAGCACTTTGTCAGAGAGAACAGTTTATTCTTTACAGTTACTAACTCTTGGCCGCTTCGGTGAGTGGATATCTTTCCACTCAAATTAGTGGCAATGATCTCAGGTTACAGGATGTTTCATCAGATACAGAATACTTGTATTGCATAACTCAAGTAAGTTGAACAGTGCACCCATCTAGAAATAACACTGGGCACACAAGTTAATTGCATAGTTACTGTGGAAAAACCCACTAAAATTAATGATTTGGTGATAACTATTCAGTAACTATCAGCAATAACAGTAACTTGCTTGTTTAGCTTAGATAACACTTTCAATGCTTGTTATTTTCCAGTAATTGTGTAATCGATTGATCTGCAAACAAAACAACATTTTGGATAAGTGCTTGCACATAAAATCCCAAGCTAAAATAGCAATTCCTAGTACCTCCATAAACATTACGGATGAGAAGTATCATAACTTCCCAAAAAATAAAGGGGAAAAATAGTGTACGCACCTTCATTGAATTCCACCCATGTTCTTCTGCAGCACATGAGATGCACACCTGAGGGAGAAGGAAGAAGAGAGGTACTTGATTTATCTTAATTTATAAAAGAAGATCAAATAGGTTTTTTGTTTGCTTGTCCTCTGCCATAAATAGTTCAGTGAGGGAAGCTTATTTGAGTTACATGGTGAAATACATGTTTAGGTCTATCTCGTTTACAAAGCAAAGGGACCACTGTCTTGTCGCTTGGAGTTGTTACTATCTCTAGCTTGCTAGACCTAAGTTTCTAATTCTGAGAGCAAGACAGAATCCAATTCTGTTAATGGGAGTAGAAATTAAATAATAAATTCATCCAATAATTAGAGTCTAAGTTTTTAACATAGAGATTAGTATTTGGTTCATAAAAGAGAAAACTGAGGTTTAGACTTTCTAAAAAATAAAGAACCATTGCTTTTTGTCAATATTCTTGAAAGCAGTTTTGAATCAATAGGTTTTACCAATAGATTTTAGCATCCATGCTTGCATGTGGACAGAAAGATCCACAGTCAATCTACATAAGGATCAAAATAAAGATTGGCATGAATAAGAGCTTGTTTATTCAAGTTCTAAAGTGGATACTCCTATTCCGAGATCAGTGTTAAATCACTTCTCTAGAGTTTAAGGCTCTGCTAGTTACAATTATGCTGTTACAAGGGTATAACAAACTCATTTTCTTTGATATGACACACTCAAAGGGGCTTTTTCTGCTTATATTTCAATTGAGTTTCAGTCCTAGTCAGAACAATGTAACGCTACCATATTAACAAAGACACAATGTAACTGTGTTACTGTATTGTCTTGAAATTCCATTTACTCATTTGTAAGCATGTCAGCATTTGAATTGGGCCTGTTATCTTTTTTCCTGGGTGTTTAGGAGATTATGTTGCAGTGTCTTGAATGGTAATGTAATACAGAGATCTTGCAGAATTTACTAGAAGTTCACAGCAGTTGTTGTTCTGTCTGTATTTTGTTAAGGTGCTTCATTATTAATGGAAATTCTGAAAGAGATTGTTATCTCATACATCTGGGTTTTAGCCAGGACAATTTCTCAGCTTCGTGACACTTCTGAATTCTTCATGGCTTCTTTTCTCTAACATATTTTCTCTTTTGTTCATATGTGAGATTATTTTTGTGTTACATTCCCTGGTGTATTATTTCAAATTTCTAGGATTTTAACATTTTATGATTTTTAGTTTTATATTACCTGTTCATCTGCACCATATTTCTCTGTTCGGGAATCCTGTGTTTATTCCTTGTGCTCATAATGGAAATGTTTTACTACATAAGAATATTTTGTATTCCTTCCTAAATCCTGAAGCAGTTTTAATATGTGGACACATTTTCTATGGAGAAATCTTTGTAAAACTAGTCTTGTTAGGATCAGTTTTTAATACAGTATGGGGGAAAAATCAGAGACCTGTAAAGATAGGTAAGGCAGATGAGAATGTTGCAGAGATGTAGAGCTTTGGAGGATACCTGGAAGTGAAGATATGAATGGCCTATCATTAACAATAAAGGAAGTAAGCACAGTAGTTTCAAGATTTTATTTATTTATTTATTTATTTATTTTTCCCAGAGGTTAAGCCTTCTGATAGATTTCTTCATATAGATTTCTGCATAAATTTCCACATATATAGGAACATGACTAGGGAAGGCTCATGACTTGGGTAATGCTGTTAGATGGCATAATGTCACAACTTTGGTCTCAGTGTCGCAACCTGGGAACGTTTATAAAGATAGAATTAAAAACAGATTATATATTATGAAGAGGCATTAAACAAATATAGCTGGGATGACTGTCTCCCATCCTTTGTCTCCTTATGGGGACAGATAACAATGTATTTATTTGGTAATTAATTTTGTACAAGGTGAGTTTCGGGTTACACTAAGTTATCCAGTATTGTCTATTTGATTGGCCATTGTTCTCTTCTGGTGCAATTAGAATAAGTTCCCCATCTTCAGCAAGTAGTAGTTTGGTTTAAACATTTCCAAAACGTAGAAGGCATCTCTGTTGTATTAACTACTTAAAATATCTAGACTTTCAAATATAGCTGTGTTTGTTATTGAGGACTAGAAATTTCAAACAGGGCAATATACCTTAATGTGTATTAGTATATGACTTAATAATATTGGACTAACTAGTCATGCCACTAGTATTGGGCTGTTTTAGTAGTAGTTAAAGTATAGTGAACCATGGTATGGTTTTTGAGTACAGTGAAGTGTTTTATCAGTGCTTCAATTGCCATAGACTGTTATAGTCCTATTCATTTAACTGTGCAGATCTCATAATGTGGCTACCATTGCTACTAAATGCTTTTTAATTTGGGTGTTTGAGACCTTAATTATATTCTCTCTTCCTTGCCTTTACTACAATGAAATAATTTGTTATCATAATGTTTTTCCTTCCCTCACTTTAAACATTATTCCCCTCTTATGCTATAGCTTGAGGCTTGATAAACTCAGCTGTCACTGAAATGCTATTGAATGGGTTGTCCTCTCTCTATTGCTTTATAGAAACAGCAGCTGCCCTCTTCCTACTCCTACATACCTCTTTGTACCCCCATTTGTTTTAACCATGACAAACAAGTATGACAATAACCTTGGGTTACATGTGGTGGGTTGTTTGGGTTTTTTTCCTTTTTTCTGGCAACTGGACTTTCAGGTTCATATAACTCACTCATTCAAGTTGAGTGAAAAACAAATAACCTTTCAGATACCTGTACAGCACCCCAGTCATAAGCTTGTAAGAATGTTTACATGGAGGAAGTATCAGGTGATAATTGTGACAAATTCTTTACTTTGGCAATGGAATTCTCCAAATAAATAAAAAAAATAAAGCATGCAACTGGATTTGAAAGGGAAGTCAGGGAGTATTAATCTGTTCAGAAATATTTAAACACCTTGATCTGTAACTGCTAATGTATTTCCACTTGAGACCCTTCTGCTGAACTCCTACATGGATACTCTTTGTTTTATATACAAGTTGAAAAAACAACCTGCACTATGTGTTATTCATTTTGGCTATGTTTTTCATAGGTGTAGTCCTGAACTCTTGTTTTTGTGGTTTATGTGATCTTTTAGAAGTTATCATAACCTTAAGGCGAGGGTATTAAATAAAATTATGACCCAAGAAGATGTGGTAGCTTGATTTTGAACCTGTGATAGAAGTCATAGAAGGAATGTGTTTTTTTAATTGCATAAACTAAGTTGCAGAGATTGTTAAGTTCAACTTAAAATAATGCTTTAAAAAGTTGTTGAGGATAATAAATTAGCCAGGAGGATTAGAGCTTGCTGCTGCCAATGAAAATGCTTGGGGACTTGAGATAGAAGTAAATGATAAAAAGCATCTTTCATGCATTCAAATAAATTACATGTTGGGCTTGGCCTAATCCTGGCATCAGAAAGATCTCCGGGGTTTTCCCTCCATTATCTTAGTCTATGATTATGCAAATATCCTTTTAATGTAGTGACTCCTTAACAGGAAATTAGTCTCATACTTGCTCAAATGCTCTTTGCTCTTGTTTGCAAAATCCTAGTATGTCTGAGGTACAAAAAAGCCACATTAACCTTTTAAGTATTAAAATTTTGCAAACATGCTAATAACAGGACATGCTCTGATAGGTCAGAGATGTAGCAGATGAATTGGGGAATAGATAAGTTTTCTAACACAAAAAATATTCCTGGGTTTAGAAGTTCTACCAAAATTCAAATAGTATGAAGTTTACATTTGATTTCAAAGATAGTAAAGAAAATGGGGGGGAGGGAGGTGTGTGTGTGTGTGTGTGTGTGAAGTCTTAGAGAAAAGCAGGATTAAAACTGAATGAAACATGGAAATGAGACAAAGCATAA
>NW_009953105.1:808724-820421 GCF_000747805.2 Chaetura pelagica | reverse complement strand
TGCGCATATAGACAGAGTTATTGTAGTGATGTTCTTTTTAGAAAGTGCACCAAAATAGGAACTGTGAGGGTAACCTGCTTTGTCTGGAGAACAGGAATTTAAGAATCAGAATCAGATGTTTCATCTGGAAAGGGAGATATCTGGTATCCTTTGGGAGGTATAGAATTCAAGTCACAAAAATTGTGTTACTGTGGTAGCTTTCATGTACTTCTCTGAGTAAGCAGGGAAGTTCAGTTCTTGATTTCTTGTTTTTGTAAATCTCTGCTAGGTGAAACTATGCTAGGCAACCTCTTTCTTGACCTAAGTGATTCTAGCATAAGGTTGTATGTCTTTTCAGAAAAAAAATGTCCGTTAAGCATTTGATATCAGCCTGGGATACACCAGCGATAAATTGGCAACTAGTATTAGCTGAATCCTCCAAGTTATAGGGGAGACAAATGAAATTAAGCACCTAACTTTCTAGTGGAATTCAAGGTAGTATTATTCCTTCAAGCTCCTATGAAACTCCCATCAAAGTGAACTGTTCAAGGCATAACCTTAAGGAAAGCTGGAGAGGGGCTTTTCACCATACAGGGCAGAGATAGGACAAGGGATAACGGTTTTAAACTGAGAGGGTAGGTTCAGGTTAGACATCAGGAAGAAATTCTTCACCATGAAGGCAGTAAGGCACTGGAACAGGTTGCCCAGGGAAGCTGTGGAAGCCCCCTCCCAGGAGGTGATTAAGGCCAGGTTGGAGGAGGCCTTGTGCAGCCTGGTCTAGTGTGAGGTGTCCCTGCTCATAGCAGGGAGATTGGAACCTGATCTTAAAGGTCCCTTCCAGCCTTAACCATTCTGCAATTCCATGATTATTTCCCATGAAATCCCATCTAGTCAAACACAGTCAGTGCACTTTGGGTATTGAGCACTATCCAGTCACTAGTTTTTTCTGACTACTCTAGCAAAATATAGCAGATACTAGATTAAACCTGAATACAAATAGTAAAAAAAAAACCCTGCTGTTTGGAATTTATTTTTTTTCAGTAGATTAAGATCCTAACAAATATCCAACTGTTGTGGTTCCAACTCCAAAATAATTTTGCAATAGTGTACTCTGTATGCTGAACCACTAGCATTCAAATTTAGCAGAAACAGGTCCCTGTGCTAATTATGTCAACCAAAAAACAGTGGGATTTTATTTACCATCTGACTTATGCAGAGAACACTTGGGTGACAACAGGATAAATGCCTGAAAGCCTTTTCAGACTTAGGGACTTAGAAATTAGCTCTCTTAAAAATGATGTCAGGTAGTATTCTTCTGGAATAACATTAAGCTTTTAATATTAAGCTAACTTAAAATTAAACCAAACATACACATCACTGTCTTCTGTGAAACCTTTGATTAGCTGGTCGCAAAGTGCAATCACAGGCATTTTCTTACTAGTCTTCCTCAGCTCTGAAGGCTGTCCTTGGACACAACCTAGGTCTGTAAGGCACAACTTTTATTTCACCTTCATTGTAGGGCAAATAATCAAAAAGCATTAATGTCAATGTATTTCTATTTCTTGATACAGATGTAAGCCACCTAAACTGGCTTGGGTCTTGGGTTTTTTTCCATTTTGCCATCTTCTGTAAAATGGTAAAAAATTGTTACAGACATATTTGCCAAAAAGTGTGCAAAGGATTCAAAGAATTATATTGTATTGTATTGTTCCACTAGTCAGTGGGCTTTTTTAGATTTTTTAAATAACGATTTCAGAGTTAAAGGAAATAGGACACCAGTTTTTCAGCTGTTATAGCATTCACTAGACAATATTGACATCATTGTAGAATCATAGAATGGTTTGGGTTGGAAGTGACCTCAAAGATCATCTAGTTTCAACCCCCATGCTTGACCAGGAATACCTCTCACTAGACCAGGCTGCTTACTAGTTGGAGCTCCAACTCTTAATGTTTCAAGATGCTGTATTCTGCAACTTTATTTCCTTCATGGAAAGTAGAATGCTTGCTAGGACATTACTTTTATTGAGAAAGGCTGGAACATAATGAGCATTTTGGATGACCCACTTGAAATGTCAATTTTTACATAAGCCTATCTGGTGAAAATAAACCTAGATAATCAGCTTTGATGGAGATCAACTCTTCGCTGCAAATGTATAAAAATATCCAGTTGGCTTATTAGCCTACAATTCACATCAGAAAATTATCTCGATTTTTAAATTATGGGAGTTTAGAAGCTATAAAATATATGGAAAAATTTCATATTTTTGTTCTGGAGCTGAACTGTAAGAACTTTCTATACACTGTGGGAAACAGTAATCATTTCAGAAGTTTATGAAGCCACCAAACCTGTGAAGTCAATGATTCCTTGGTTAAGATATGAGAAGACTGAGACTTGTGAGTATCTTGGAATCCCCTATGAAAGAACTTAACTGCTACTACAGAACTTTGGTACTTCACACAGAGTAAAAATTTGCCACGCAGTAGCACTCCGAGTGGCAAATGGTAGCTAGATAAGGAAGTGAGTATTTCTAGTTAACATGACCTTAAAGGAACATATTTGGCGAAAAATAACTTTCCTTATGAGTGCTCTCTCGTCGTTTGTCATGATACATGTAGAAAAGAACAACACAAAGTGTAAAATCATCTTTATCCTTACCAAACATTAGTATTATGGAATTACACAATTCTGTCTTATTCCAACAGCATCATCAGCATACCAGAGAAATTTACTTTTGCAGAAATCTATCAGTTTAAATAAAGAATTACAGATCACTATCGATAGATGGCAACTACATATCAAGACTAACTAGATTGTCACATGGAGTATTTTCATTAGTGTGCCCGTAAGGAAGAAAAGCTAATGGAAACAGAATCTAATTTCCCTTCATATCACTTGCACCTTGGAAGTCCTGAAAATATTTAAATATGTGTTTTTTGCTTAAGTGGAGCAGAAGAGCACGTAGCAGGTCCAAAGTCCCTCTCTGATCTAAAAAATAACACTTTTCTCCCAAGCTCTTACTGCAATCTATATCCACTCACAAAATGTAGTGTCACTGCAGAATACTTGCCACTGAGAAACAATTTTTAATAATGAAATAATTTAGCAAAAGTCAACAACCTGCAGTAATTTTACAGTAATTATGGTCACCCTCCCCCTAAGGTTTAAAAGATGCACACTGCAGGCATATCACTAAGTACAGTAGGAAAAGACAAACATGCCTAACAGTCACAAGATACAGATCATCCATGAAACCTGCCAGTCTGTGAGCATAGAACCATTACTCTACAAATTTTAAGAATCAACACAAGTGTTTTGGAAGGAAGTTCAGAAATAAAGACAATGGCATAAAACACAAAACAGTCAATGCTATTCTTGTGTTCCTAAAACATTTAAGGAAAAAAAACCACAAAAAAACCCCAAACTAAATATGTTTATTTCTCTAATGCAAGAATAGAATGGCAAAGATTTTTTTTCAATGAAATTCATTGTAATTGATGCTGGTGAGTATTGCAGTCCAATCATCGGGGGGAAGAAAAGAGACCTATTTGAACTATATGGCAATTCCTTTAACAACCCTTTAGTTGGTATCTGACTGACAGGGACATGAAAATTTGGAGCAAAGCTTATGTGTATACTATTGAAAAAATCCGAAGCACCCCAGTGAGGTCAGAGTATGCTGGTAGATGAGTACTCAGCAAGTTTTTGATGGCATATCACTTATAATGAAACATTCCTGTGAAGTGCTAACTTCACCAGTTGAGGTCTTGGATGACATCTTTGACAGCTGCTGTTGCTTTGATAGCAGCAGATGCTGAACATTCTCTCTCGTGAAGCACAGAAAAGACAGGCTGCAGCTGCTACAAGGATGTGGAGGTAAGACAGGTCTGGTTGCCGACAAGCTGGCAGCATAGCAGCACCAACTCTGGTGACTACAAAAGGCAACGAGTGACCACATCTTAACATTTAGAAACACCTGGTATCCAGCAAGCTGGATCACGTCAGCAGGCACTTGGCTTATATCATGTGCTTTGTCATCACCCAGTGACAGACTGCAACATGGGGACACGAATATCCAGCAAGCCAAACTAGGACGTTTTTAGCACAACTCAATTTCCAGTTACAAGAGAGACCAACATCTTATGTTGTGCTATAATGAGTAATCTAACATACATGGCTAAAGAAAAGCTCATTACTGGGTGAAAAATACAAGAAGTTTCTTCCTGACTTCTTAGTTTAGCAGAATACTTTCCACATATTTCAGATCTTCAGAACATCCATACTGCATGCCTGTCCACAAGTAACTGAGTAAGTCTGAACAGTAACCCCCATGAAATAGGAGAAGTATTGTCTGCCATCTCTGGCTACAACCATCTCTTTTGCCACAGTTCTGGTTCTCTTTGGACACACCTCTGAGCTGATTCAATGTTTTACCAGTGGCTTATTAAGAAACAATATAATAATCTTCTTCCTCTGACTCCTGCAGTAGTTTTCTCTTAGTTTGATATGTTATGCTTAAAGAAGTGCCAGAGATGATGAAAGGGCAAGTGGTGGGAATGCAAGGTCTCTAGTAGAAAACAAGGTAAATTGGCATTTTCCCCTTTGGGATCAGAGTCTCAAAACACAGTCAGAAAGTTGGTTTACCATGGCTTACACTGATACCACTGGGGGACCATTCCAGGAGATTTTGAAAGATGACAATGAGATTATATTTTAATGAGCAGCTTGATTAAATCTATCTTAGGATGGCTAATCATAACTAAGCTGTTGTAAAATTGTAATAAACAAAACCTTATGGAAAGTGAATTAATTAAAATAGGTAAAAAAAGGCAAGACCCAAAGCAGTCTCTCAGTAGCAACTTTCAAATGCATGCTATAAAAGTATGTTTTCTACTCAATATAATGATAAGTAAGAATTCTCTTATATATATGCTACTGGCTTAATTAAAAAACCCCACCCTATTAACACAGCATGAATGACTCAGCAGTTCAAACAATGCTTTAAGCTTTACACCTAATCTCAAGTTAAGGGGCTGTCCTCACTTTTTTCCCCAAGAATAAAGCCTACTATAACTTTCAGAAATGGAAACCTAGAAGTTAAATGATGCAGCAGTAGAGCATGATCAGCATGTGCAGGTTGTTGAAATATGAATTTTCAAATATTGCAATTAAAATGTCACATTAGTTCTCCATAGATTTCTTCAATATATTTTTTTGCATATGAATTTTCATTATTCCTTCTGTAGCATTTGACCCAATTCATAAATAGCAATGATTGTTCAGCTTTTTTTTCTTGTTGTTTTAACTCTTTGTTTTCTTCTTGGATGTATTTAACAATCAAAACTGACTGGTAACATCTCTAAACCAGCCGAGTATAACAGCACCCCCTTCTGGTTTTAAAAGCGTGTGGTCAAATCTGGAACTCCCATGACCATGTAAGAAATCTCTATAGGTGAAACAAGATAAAAGTGAAAATGTTCTAAAACCAGGCATTTAGTAATAAGAAATAGGGAAAGGAATATTAATGCCACCATATTAGTCCAATCTATTCAATAGCAGGAGCTGAGAAGCAATTTTAGAATGGTTCTTGCAAGCCATGAGGTAGCTCTGTGCACGTGGTAGCCAGCATGTCTTCAGCACCATATGTAGTGGCACTGCTGCCAATACTTGCTCCTGCATTTGACAGCAAACCTCCTGCAGCACTGCTTCCTCCTCTGCTGTGGGCATAAAGGCTAACAATCCAAGTATCTGTTTTGTGTTCATGCTGCCTGAGCAGCCATTTCTCATCTCTTCTGATGCAGATGTAGTGGGTGGAGAGGATTATCTGATGGGTCAGCAGTGTGCAAAAAGTTTAATTAGACCACCACTTTGGCCTAGCAACTCCGTCATAATCTCAGTACTGGTAACTTTAAACTTGCTTAGATTTTCAGGGAGAAGTGTCCCAGACCCTGAAATGTACCCTACCACTGTATTTTGCCATACCAAGAAATTTTTTCAGGAAGTCCTCATATTAAGTACGGCCCAATTCTATAATCTATGTGCTTTTACTTTAAAAGATTTATTATAAAAACTTCCGAAACATTGATCATTGTTACAGAAGAAAATAAAGTAATGGTAATTTGCTGCATGAGATAAACAGGTGACACTAATCAATGAAACAATCAACTTGCAATGAGCCATTTCTACTGGATGAATAAGGACTAACAACTCACCAGATAAGTAATACCACTGAGATCGATCGAAATCAAACCTGATCCTGCAAGCTGAAGAACAGAAGTGGGTGTTCAGGTATTTCATTATAGCTTAGCTTACTAGGCTTGTGTCTTTCTTTTCCATTGGCTTTTTCTTTAATATCTGACAAAATTTACTTTCTAAAAGTAATTGTATCCCATGCTGTACATAGGTGCTAAAATATGCACAGAACCTACTTAATTATTAATACATATATTTTTGATGCATTGGATGGTAAAAGAGCATTATTTCAGACACAGAAACAAGTGCAGTGCTAGTGGGGAAGAGGTGAAATACTGAAGTTTCCTGAGTGGAAAAGCAGACTGAAGGGATGGGGCAATCTCTAGTCTCTCCCTTCAAACAGATCTTTCATACAGATAAATTCACACCTAATGTAAATGTTGTTGTCATTTACAAGATCTTATTTTCTCCTGCTGGATGTTTTGAAGGATCTAACCCATGCTGCTTCATCTGCACTGCGATGTCGAACAAGTAATCGTAACACTCACACCTAAAATGAAAAGGAAAAAAAAAAGTGAAATGTAAAGTAAGGCTCAAGAACGACCATGTTTTATGAAAATTTAGTACTTTTTTTCCTTGAGCTGTACATTACCAATGCAATGGTCTGATTGGACAGCTTTATTATAAATCACTGCCACTACTGCAGTATGGAAAGTATTATTGCTACATGTTGCTGATTTGCTGCATTTCCACAAGCAAATGAAGTAAATTCCAGAAATGAGGCTAGAGAAGACTACACAAACAGCATTGGAAGGTGCCATATAAGTGCCAGATTGTCTGCAGGTTTCCTATGAGAAGGGACTTATCCATCTGACAGGAAAATGCTGGGAAACCTATCAGCCAGCATTAATATGACAGGAAAACTAAGCAGAACCCATCCCAAAAAACTCCCTATATGTTCAATGAGGCCAGAAATTAATGTTCTGAAGCATTGTCCATGGGTTGGAAACAGATAAGACATTAAGGTCACTAGAAGTTTGAGGTATAGTGGCAAAAGACACAATATTCCTAAATTGTACTCACATCGTTTTAGTTTTTTCCCATGTTTCTCCCCATACGTAAACTCCATGGCGTCTGACCAAAACAGCACAAGAGTCTGGGTATTTTTCCAATGCATGTACCATTCTTTCCTTGAGATCCTTCTCTTCTGGTGTATTCTCAATAATGGGAACCACTAACGTATCATTATATCTAAAAGAAAACATGAATGTTCTTGAATTAAAAAAAACCACTCTGAATGGATGAAGTTTTTCCCTAAGACAGAGATCCTCCTTTGATTGTGTAAGGATGTTAACAAATTCTCAACACTAGTGATTTTACACTCTTCTCTTGCTGTAATTTAAGAACTCTCAGGAATATCTCTCACTCTCAAACATATGTTATGCCACCAATACCTGAGCTATGCTTGAGGCACAAAAAGAAAGCAACATTTTAATATGTTCCTATATCACTTTGTAGTTGCATCTCTTTTCCACTTTTTTAGACTCTTTCCATCCTGTGCTGGCATCATGTAAAAGCTTTATCTCAGATTCAATTATTTAAAAGAATCACATCATAAAGAAGGAAATGAAGCTGTTTGCTGGAAAGAACAAAATTAACTCAGGTAGTCCAAAAAGCCCTTGGAAAAAAGATTGTCCTGCTAAGTCATATAAACAGAAAGTAGAGTCAACACATGAAAAATAAATTATCTGTGATGGAGTCACTGGTGGGCTGTATGTGATCTTAAGAGAGTCTGAGAACCCCAGTTCCAAAGGCAAGATGATGCATGTTACTCAGTGGAACTTGCCTAACAGTTTCTTCTGAAGGAGGACTGGCATATTTGGCATTGTTTGAACCTTAATTAACACTGGTAGAAACTTGTTTAAATACTTTTAATATGTCCCCAGCTCAGGTTCAGATTTATGATTCAGATCACATAGGTATTTCATGAGTAGTACTTAATTTCATAAACAGAGCGAGAAAGCAATGGTAAAAATTATACAGCTTGCATTTCAAACCAGATACTCAGAAAATTCAAAAGTCTCATCCCCTACAGTTTCCAATGCTGATGTTTTCCTGAGGAAGTCTACAAAAGTAGTAACTGAAGAAAATTAGAAATTTTTTGTAGTTGTACTTTTGCCTCTTACAAGTGTTTGCTATTAGTGAGGCCAGATGAGCTAAAGGATTGGTTTCTAAGGCTCTGCTTTCTACTTGGACCTGAGTTTGGAAGTAGGTATAAATATCATAACCGATTCCTAATCATAACTGTAAGACTTTTATCAAGAACTAATGTCTACAAATCCCAAAGAAGACTCCGAATTAGTTAAATACTTGGCATCTCTTTAGTTTTATTTAAATATAAGCAGCCTACATTTAGCCAAACCTTCATATAAAATATCTTGGATCAGTTTGAAACTTCCAAAGCTATTTAGTACAGATCGAGTTCTCCATCTACTGAAGTCAAAAGTAAAATTATTCTGGCATCACTGGGGTCATATTTAGGCCAACAAATACTTCTGATTATCCTACCTTTAGCATTTTCCTGGATAGCAACCAGAAAAAGTTTACGTCATTTGAAACAATATATTGACAATCCCTTTTTTGAAAGACCTTATTCAGTACTATTGAATTTCCTTTAAAGCCAATGGAGTGTGAGGCAAAACAGTGGAACCAGTCTAGTATGGAGGAATACGTACTTAGGAACTATATAATCTGGAGCTTTGATTTCTTTAGTTTTTCTGGTAAATTAACAAAATGACATGGGACAACTCTGATATGGATCCAAATTAATACAATGTCTCCTGACTAACATTTAGGAATGTTTGAAAATTCAAAAGGTATATCCAAAAAAGAAAATTGCTGTGTGGTTCTTAAAACCCAGTATTGTTAGGCAAGTCAATATAAGGAGTGTCTCTTGCCACATTAAAAATACAAATGCTAATGCTGACAAGAAGGTAAAACTGGCAAGTCAACCAAAACCAAAATACGCCCTGGCATAAAATTACATGCCAGACATACATCTTGCTTCCTTGCCAAAGGGCAATAGCTACAAAAACTAACACCGAAAAGTGGAAAGAATTTAGCATTTCAATTTTTCATCTCATTACTACACATTACATAAATACTGTTTGCAGATCCCAGTTCAACACTCTGTGGGTGGAGTCCATAAAGCAAGCCATCACACATCTTTTGGAATAACTCAGCAGTTACCTCAGAGCTCATCTTTGAAAAGTAATGACATGAAATTTAATGAGCTCTTTATTCTGAATTTTCTTTCAAAGTCTGTCAAGTAAAATCTGAAATCCTCTGCTCTCTTAACGTGCCTTAAACTAGCACAGGCAGTGATACATGAAGTCCACCCAATTGAAGTTTGTACGTTATCAATCCAACCTAATGTTGGTTGGCTTCAGTTTCAGTTTCATTGTATTCATGTATTAAGATCTCTGTTCTTGAGATACTTGTCACAACATAGCACTTCTTTTGGTTTGTTGCTGTAGCTCAGCAGACCACAGTAGCCTTGACATTAAAAGATTTTATCTTAGATCTTGTTCAAAAACTTGAGACCTTCTTAGAGATAGCTAATGACTGATTAATTCCAGAGGTCTTTTTACTTTGAATTCCCAATACTTCATTTTCCATGCTTTAATGCACATAACTCACATGACTTGTCATCTATTTATATTGCAGAAAACACATGATCAAACACCACGTCTCTTTTCTTAAATATAGAGAAGTACCGGTAATAGCCTCCTGAAGTACACTTTTGGATTCCTTTTATCATCTCCTGATGGGTAATACTGAACTCACTCCCTTGGTAAAGAAGGGTAGCCATAACAGCAGCCTTGGAATGAGTATGTATCACTGCGCCTGCCCCTAAGAACAGAAAAAGAGGAAAAAAAATAACCTAAAAATTATTTTAAAGCATATAAATTAAGATATTTTTTTTTTACATACTTCATTTCCTTTGGCTAGGCATCTTAGCAAACGGTGATCTGCTGTTTTAGAGGAAAAAACATACAGCAACCTAAATAAAGGTATGAGATAATTAATCTATAAATTATAATTATTGATTGCCCAGGAGAGAAACCACTTCCACAAATTCAAGAAGAAACACTAACTGTGTATTTCTTTACATACTGCAATGACTGAAACACTTGACTAATTTTATCAGAGTTCTGAGATTCTAAAGAATTTCCAAACTTATTTGAGTGACATAAGTTTAAAGGGCTTTACTCTTTTTTATGCTAGTACTCTTCTTCGATTATTAATTGAGTATCCGAAAAAAAAATATTGTTATCTTATTATGTCATGATGGAAAGATAGATAGATAGATAGATAGATAGATAGATAGATAGATAGATAGATAGATAGATAGATAGATAGATAATCCTTGGGTACACATATAAGCTTCTTGTGTAGGAAGATCAGAAGAGCCTCCCTAAATTCTTTCTGAATAACAGATGCAAATCTTATACAACAGCAAAAGCTCTCTTTTACTGTCCACTTGCAAAAGAAAAGTTTCATATTCATTTCACTTATCTGTGAAACTTTTTATCCCAGCCAATGGTTATAAACGGATCTAAAATATAGTTGATGAATAGGCACAACTACTGTAAATCCCCCAAGCTCCTCCCACAGCCTACTAATAAAAACACCAAAAATCAGTGCCAAAAAGATGACCACAGAGAGATTAAAATGTAAATGCCAGTCACAGTATATTACCATGGATTACCTTCCATTGTACATATTCCTTTGCAAATTAATTTATTTTATAGTTTCATGGTTATTTCACTGTAACCTCCAGGTATAGAGAACATGCTATTGAATTTCAATTTTGTGGATGTGTAGATATAGTGTTTCAGTCATCGCTGGCTACGCACCTCTCATAGTGTAGGCAGTCATAAAAAGAGGTGTGCACTGGCTTTTCGTTAGTTTCTTGTGTGGTGGTGGACCACTGATGTCCCGTTCATTCATGTCACAAACAAATATATCTTCTGGCTGTAAAAAAGAAGAAATTACTTTGACCTGTGATGACTAGAATAGTTTTAGTTTCCTTCTAGGGAGACAACTACATACAGCATGTGACTTTAACTTTGTAAAAATGCTGTAATGTACCACATTTATTCTAGCTTCTGATACTACTTACTGACATTGTGTAATGTGAAATATTACACACTTCTTTTTATTTAGACTGCTGCCAAGCAGATATTTGTAAAACTAAAATTTTCTCAGAAATGAGACAGCCTGTGTGTGAATAACAGACAATAGATCCAAAGGAAAAGTAGTAACTGATGCTAAAAAAAACCAAAAACAGATGTACTGTTCCTTCCCCCCTTAAAAAACTTACAAATGACAAGAATCAAATGTACATATATTTAACTTATAGAACAATTTTTTCAAACCTTGCTTTTAGTATCTTTACATGAATGTTACCTTTGCACCAATCAGCTGCTTGTAGTAGTACAAAGAATTGGTTCAGGGCAGCAATA
>NW_009953105.1:800814-808685 GCF_000747805.2 Chaetura pelagica | reverse complement strand
GTTGCAAGTATTTTCCTTACTTACTGCACTCAATCCACTGGAGTACTGGGCACAATCCTCAGTTATTTCAATAAGTCAGTCATTAGTATAACGAATTTCTAACTTTACATATGGAAAAATGAAACTCTAAACAAAGGTACTTTCATCCATCTCAAGATGAGCTCTGAGGTAAAAACAATTCAATTTACCTGTATTCTTTCCTTTTGGACTCCTGAAGGAGCAATGTAGATTTCATTCCTAAGAAAAGTTAGACAGGGGAAATCAATAAACAAAGAACTATTCAACTGCACAAGCATTAGAGCTCTTCATAAACTGAAAAGGAAGTAGCAAATCTAGCACCTCATAGTTTAATAACTTTTTTGCACCTTCCATAGATTGACATATAGATGGCTTGCAAAACTGAACCAAATCATACAAGGGCACATGAAATCTCTAACTTGCAGGGGTAAAAACCATTCTTTCAGCTTGACAAGAGATCTGAAATACATGTGGGAAATATAGACTGACTTACTACTTACACAGCCTCATCCTGCAATAATTCAAAACACAAATCTCCAGAATTCAGAAAAAAAATGGAACAAGAGAAGTTGTGAGCAGATCTATGATAAAATGTGACAAAACCACTGCTTAAAAATCCACAGACTACCTATAAACAGTATTAAGTAGTTGTATTCTACAATTCAAACAACAATAAGACTAGAGGCAATGGCCTGAAGTTGCAGCAGGGAAGGTTCAGACTGGATACTAGAAAGAATTTCTATACTGAAAGAGTGGTCAGGCATTGGAACAGCCTGCCCAAGGAGGTGGTTGAGTAACCATTCTTGGAGGTATTCAAGAAACGTGTAGATGTGGCACTTCAGGGCTGAGATTGTGGCGGTTTTTGTGGGTTTTTTTTGGTGGGTTGTGTGGGTGGTATTTTTTTTGTTTGTTTTCTGTTGATTTGGTAATTTTGCTTGTCGTTACAACTATGTAGCTTAGGTTTTAAATTAATTTATATATTTATTTATACTGATAAAAAATTAAGATAATTCAATGCTATTACATTTCTGAAATTCAAGGCGCAGTGCATTTACTTCTTGCAAGGCTTACATGAAAAAAAAGACTGAAAATTTGATTTAAATTAAAATTCTTTTGAGATGGTATCTGAAATATTTTCAGTAACAGCAAAGGAAAAAGAATTATCTCTCTCAATTGTAATCACTACTTAGTTTCAATAGTAACATACTAAATTCAGGAGCACAGAGACATCTAGTGAATAAATAGTCAAGTTACAGGTACATTTTCTAAGGACCATGAGATGTTCCTATTTCTGGACCAGAGCACTTAGAAGAGCAATGAAGCTGACAAAGAGTCAAAAAACCAAATCTTATAAGGAGAGGCTGAGGGCTCTGGGTTTATTTCGTCTGGAAAAAAGTAGGTTGAGGGGAGACTTTATTGGTCTCTACAACTACCTGAAGGGAGGGTGTAGCAAGGTGGGTATTGGTCTTAATATAATTAAACCCCAGCTGAGAACTAAGCACCACACAGTCACTTGCTCACTAATGGGTGTCTTGTTGGCAAGCCTCCAATTGTCTGGCACCTCTGTTAACCAGGACTGATTATAGATGATGGAGAGCAGCTTGGCAAGCTCCTCTACCAGTTCCCTCAGCACTCTTGGGTGAATCCCACCCAGCCCCACAGAATTGTGAGTGTCCAGGTGGCATAAAAGGTCATTAACTGCTTCCTTCTGGATTATGGGGGAATTGCTATTGTTCTCCATCCCTATCAGGGAGTTGATTACCCTGAGGATTATGGGTCTGACTATTAAAGGCTGAGGCAGAGAAGGCATTCAGTACCTCAGCCTTTCCTTTCTCCTTGATAGCAATGTTCGCCCTGCATCCAATAAAGGGTGGACATTCTCCCTGACTGTCTTTTTTAATTTATGTATTTGTAAAAACTTTTTTTGTTATCCCTCACAGCAGTGGCCAGGTTGAATTCTAGCTGTGCTTTTGCCTATCTGATGTTTTCTCTGCATGATCTAGCAAGATCCCTGGACTCCTCTTGAGTTGCCTGCTCCTTTTTCTAAAGGTAGTAGACTCTCCCTGCCTTCAAAAAGCTATTAGAACAACACAAATACTGGCATTTAGAGCCTTAACTTCAGAGATGTATCTCTTTCACATTTGAATAGCTATGGCTGCTTCTGTCTGCATGCAAGTATGTCAGAAAAATAAGAGATCAGACACTTTTTTTTTTTTTTCCAAACACCTTATGACTGGGGTCAGAATTGCAGGCACTGTGCAAGGTGTTTTGTAGAATGAGTACTTCCCTTTTTTCAGTGCCCACTGAGAGGAGCTCTGTCTCCGTTAAAAGCTTATTAAAAGCTTGGAAAGCATGAAGAGGAGATTAGCTTAAAAAGCAAAGCGGTGTTCCTTAGTAATGGATATACATTAAAAATGGCTTTGCTGATACCTGTTCTCAATTATATGGTAAGAATATCTCCTTAGAAATTATCTTAGTAGAACAGTAACTTCCTTCTTAAAGGAAATGTCTTGCTTGCAAAATGCCTAGAGTGGGATTCATCTCATCTAACTCCAGGCATCTGAAAGCAATGTGGCTGGTGTAATCCACTCTATAGTCCACAGCTGATGAAAAGAAAAATGGGGAATGCATTGCTCTTCAAAGGCTTAAACAAATACTTAAACAAATATAGGAAAAGGACATACAAAAATGTCAACTCTCTGCAGCTGGCTGTATCCATTAATTCAGACTAGTCACCTGACTTCTATATGATTAAATTCAGCGTACATTTCCCCCCTCTACCTTTTTGCCCACTCTTGACTTTCATTTATAATGGAACTGAAATGCCCTCATCAACTACCAAACACGGTCATCCTCTCTCTCTCTAACCATCACATTCTTTCTCTTCCATCTTCACTTACCCATGCTTCAAGCTGATTCCTCCACCAGTTCCTGTTACCCAGCCTAAGTCATAAAACAATCTACAAAGCTCTGGGATAAGATTTCTTGGATGTAACTTTTCCTAGAAATAAATAAATAAATTTAAACCGTAAGAAACATAACAAACGTAAGAATTTAAATTCTGAAACTGAGTTTAAAGGGGTAGTACTTTTGCACTGCAGCATGACAGTCTAATTTATGCTTAAAAATTTCAGTTACAAAAATGACCTTTACACATTTTAGGGGCCATTCACTTATTGAAACTAACAAACAAATAAAACTCATGTGTCATTATCCTTCACGCAAACGTTTAATCTAAAATTTATTTGAGTCCAGTGGCCCAGAGGTAATACACCAGTAAGATTAAGTAATAGACTATAGTAATAAAAAAAGAAATACAAATGCATCTAACATTATCCATTTTGAAAAGCTCAACTAATAGCTTTTCCTATTGAATCAGTTTTCTGTAGGTCTATTTTGCTTCACTTACGAATTTCAGTAGAACAGTCTTTATTAGTTCTGTTGTATAGTATTTTTACATAGCAATCAAAAATATCACAGAAAACGTAGGCAAACTGATGAAATTCACATGCCTACATTTTTACAATGTGAGGTTACCTCACATGCCGTTTGGCCAGAAGGCAAATTGCTTTATTTTAGTATTTCTTTCAGAAGGAAAAAAAGTTCTTAATTTTTTCCATATTCTACTGTTTATTGCATCATTAAATATATCTATACCTATCAATTAATCAAAGGCACAGTGTCAGATATTCATAGAATCATAGAATGTTTGTGGGGCTGCAAGGGACCTTTAAAAGTCATCTAGTCCTGCAGTGTGCAGGGACTTTTTTTACTAGACCAGGTTGTTCAGAGCCTTGTCAATCCTGTAACTACACATTCATAGGTAATCTAAACCAGAATGGTTTTACAGTACAAGCCAAAACTATTTATTGGAAATCTTAAACATTACTCTTCACTAAACACATAAAACTAAGAAATCTGTACCTAAGAGGTAGCAATCTTTGACAAGTAAGTATTACATTGGAAAATTAAAAAATCAGAATGTTGGAATCATTTACATGAAAAATATAATCAGTGTACACAGAGAAAACTAAGACACTACTTTAATTAATGCTGTGTGCTTTAATTTATGCATTTGCATGTTGTCTAGAGTATTTCTTTTAGCTTATCTGAGAGAATAAAATGTCTTCCCGCATTTATGACTGTACAAATAAATGTTGTATGTGCTTTCACATAGATCCTTATAAAATTGAACCCATACAAGCAAGAATTAAAAAGGAAACAGAGGGAAACTTACCCCTTCCCTCTCCCTGGGTAGGGGAAAATTTCCACCTACACTACCACAGTAATACAGATGTTTTGGTTTCACATATGGGTATGTAATAGAAATCAGCAATTAAGCAAAACAGATGTGCTTCTTGATTGCAACAGAGAAATGGACCAGTTTTAGGAAGGCTAAATCCTTACGTTACCAAACACAGTCCCACTTCTGCAGCTAACTCTCACATAATTATTTTTATATATGCATTAAGCCTGATCAGTACTTCAAACTTCAACTTATTAGTGTAGCACCATATTCTTCAATGGCACTTGTTTCTGAAGTGATTAAAGAACTGGGATTCAGTTCAGATGCTATTCCCACCTGCTCTGATCTTGCCCCTATTATTATTTGTTTCTTTTAATATATTAAAAAATCATCTGTTTATTAATTTCAACTGATAGAAACAAGACTCTAACCAGCACTTCCAGAAGCTTATGTAAGAAGTTAAGATTTTTAAAGCACCACTTCACAATATCAGAGTACATGAAGAAAGACAACCTCAGGCCAAATAAACAAGCTCCTACATTTACAGTGAAAAAAATCTTATATCTTACCCATTCACACAACTGAAAATGAAAACATTCCTTTCCATCCTTTCACCTCTCTAAGTAAAAATATCCTATTTCATGTTTAAAATTACTGATAATAAAAATTACAGGTCTTTCTATAACTAAAAAAGGGTACTTGCTGTAATAAGCCTAGGAGTGAAAGTGTGCAAAAGCAGAAGGCAACTCAACAAGGTTACTCTTTGTCAAATCTCAATTAGCACTTAATTTTAGCATTTAATTTTTAATTTGATTTTTCACTTGAAGTAGAGATGCCATTGGTTATCTCTCCTTTCAGATCTACAACTGTGGATCTGCCCTACTACTTTCTGATACAGGTAACATTAACAATTTTGCTTGTTTCCTGCAATTTTGTTACCATTTTAGCCTAAGTTTCTACATGGTATTAGGTATGTAGAAAAACTGGACAAACTTCATGAACTAAGAGTATATTTTCAATCCATTAAAATTATTATCTTTAAAACAACTCTGCTGGTAAATTTTTCAACAAAACTGATTGAAAGTATTCAATGAAAATATAGAATATTTCCAGAGGTCAAATCTTCTCATGTTACACCTAATATGATTTTAAAAAACCCAAACAAAACAAAACCACCTTTTCAACTCCAAAACCCAGGGAACAATGTGTATAATATATGGAAATCAAAGTGGACTCAGGCTACTTGTGGAACAAACATATTGTAAAGGTTGGGGGATAATTTTCAAAAGGTTTAAACCTCAACTACAATGTAGATTTTAAAGATATTATGGTAAATAAAAAGTGCCTGAAATATGTATCTCCCTTTCACAAAGTGCTTAGAAATCATACAGTTTTCCTCAGAAATAAGCAGACTGCATAGATAAAATCTTACCATTGATATTTCATATTGATGGATAGCAAATCATTATGAGGTTTCTTTTAATAGCTGTACAGGTAAATTTAATGTGGTAAAACAGAATTGTGCTACACTGTATACAGAAAGTGAGAAAAGTAGCATTACTAACCTAGCAGGTTTCTGTTGAAAAGATCGTCTTCAGCACAGACATGGATCAAATAAACCAAAGCAGCAAAAAACTTCAAAAAACCCCCCGAACTTAGAAAAGTTTATTTTCTACAATGACTTTAGCACCACATAAGGATTCTGTAATGCAAAAGATTTTTTAGGTAAGAAAAATAATTAATTGTAAATAAGATATAAGAAAGCAACGTGGTGCGGATTCCACTGGGTTTAAAAGCCTCAAACTGTCAAATTTTATAGCAAGTACAGACCTCCAAATGAAACTGATCATTTATGGTGTGCCTTTTTTTAAATTGCAGCTATCAGAAGCTTTTATAGTTGTTTGTTGTTTTTGTTGTTTTGTTTTTAATTACAAGTGATCAGCTGCTTTACTGCTCAGCTTAGTCATTTATGTTCTTGAAAGGACATTTCCAAGATGAACACTGGTTAGCAGCAGGAACCTACATTAAGGGGGGTATTCTGTTAACACCCACACAATAAAGAGAATAAAAGTAAAAAATAAATACAACATACCAAAACTGACAGGCAGGTTATTACTTAGTACCAATACCTTAGCTGAAATACTAGAAAAAAAAGTTGTCACTGTTTTCTCCCCCCACTCAAATACCACAGTGACTGTAAAGTTAAAGACTGGGTGATCCTTGATGGTCTGAAATAAGACCGTAAGGGGAACCACGATTTTGCAAGCAGCTCAAGATTTTCTCCTGGCCCTTAGAATCACAGCAAGCAGAGTCTTTGTTTAACACAGGCCCTGTGAACAGGAAGACCACTTGCATTTTGTTGCAGTTGCTACAGGGGGCTGCACACCATTGAGAAAATGCCTTCAGTTGGTGTTGGACTTGCAGAACCAGGCACAGGCAGGCAGTGGTGGCAGCATGGAAGAAATACGCACTGGTATAAGACAGTAGCAGTGGTTCTGAGGCAGGAGACAGGGAAGGTGAAGTGATGAAGAAGGCAGCCTGGGGCAAGTTTGACAAGGTTTGGAAGCTCCTTCTTTAACTTCATCTTTAAAACCTTCAATGACAGTGAGTCACAAACTCCTTAGGCAATCTGTTTAACTGTCCCAGGTTAGAAATATTTTCTTAATGCCTAACCTAAACCTTGCTTGCTGAAACTGAGGCTTATTACCAAACAGTTATGGAGATAAAGAAGATTCTCTTATCTTTCATCTCTGTGACAATTTACATATTAACATATCTCCATTTCCTTTTTTTTTTTTCCCCCTTTTTTTCTTTCTTTTTTGGTAAAGCAAATTCTTTCCCTTTTCCCTGGCAGGTCACATTTGATTCTCATCTCCTTGTAATTGGTCCACACTCTTTGTGAAGTTTTGGCTGCTCTCTTGATCAATTCCACATACAAACAAGACTGGTATTTCAAGCCTCATTCAGCTGATGCTCCTAGATGCTCTAGCATGATGTATATACTTCATTTGATGAAGTGCAAATACCAGTGATTCATAGTCAGGTTTTGATGACTTATAGCAATGAACAGTTGCCAAAATACAAAAAAGCCCAAACAATCAAAACCAGAAAAAAATTCCAATAACCCCAAACCAAACCTAAAACCCCCTCGAGCTGCCATAAATAAATTAATTATAAAGCCAACACTCTGTAACGGCAGTCAGACTGTCAGCTGGCAACATTTTGGGAAATATAGTACCTTTCAGAACATCTCTATACTCCCTGCTAAACACTAACTAGGAAGCTAATTACGAAGGCTACAGATACTCAACAGTCTGAACAACTGCAATTGCGAACTGCTATCCTGTAGACACGAAGTCCCCCTAGGCAGTCAGTGAGAAGAGCGCGGGGCAGTCAGGAGCATTAGAAGTGGCACAGGAGGCCATGGCAAGGCATGGCACGCCGGCAAGGCTGTCGCCGGTTCGCTATCCTGTCTTGGGCCTCTAGGATTACCTCCAAACTGGAGAGGGGACTCTGGTGCGCTGGGGCCCGCCTGCAGTCAGGGGGTGACCGACGCCACATCACGCACCGGCGGGCTGCTGAAAGGGGACGCCGCCGGGACAAGGCG
>NW_009953105.1:795458-800505 GCF_000747805.2 Chaetura pelagica | reverse complement strand
GGAGAAGGGAGGAAAAGCACCCAAGGGGCAGACAGGAAGGCAGGGTTCAGAGAGGAGCGGGTGCGTCTGTGCTAGGCATTTGCTCGTACCTGGGGTGATAGAGCCCAGTCCTGCCCGAGCAGGCGCGGGGCCGCGTACCCACAGATGGTGCTGCGGGGGGTCCTGTGGTTGGGGGGTCCCAGGTGCAGGGGGTGGCCAGCGGCGCGCTGGGAAGCTTTCGTGAAACCGTACCTGCAGGCTGAGGCTACGGAGCGTGGTGCTCTGCTTTCTGCTCAGGCAGTGAGAGAGACAGCCCCGGCACTGGGAAGGTCAGGAACGGGAGGGGACGCAAGATGGCAGCTTTCTCGTGGCTGAGTTGCGGCGGCAAGGGGCTGGCGAGGCTGCTGTTGGAGATGCGGCCAGCTCTTGGCTCTGGCATGTCTTTACCATCTCAAGGAGGCTGGAGGTGTCTGCACAGAACCCGAGAGCTACTGGGTAAGTGATGGGCTGGATCCCGCGCTCTTCGTTGTTAGTCGAGTGCCCGTGCTGTTGGACAGCTGCACTTAAAGCTGCGACTTTAAAGTAACGGAGAGTAGGTCGTGCTGGGGGAGAAGCAAGGCTGTACAAGATAATGGGGAAGTGTGGAGGTGTGGGTGCCCGGTGTTGCCAGGTAGGTGTGCAGGGTGGCAACGCCGAGCAGGGTCGTTGATGAACAGCGTGTTCACTCATAGCAGTGAGTGATGAGTACCGGGGAGGCTTTCCAGTACCTGAAGGGGGCCTACAGGAAAGCTGGAGGGGGACTTTTTATAAGGGCATATAGCGATAAAACGACGGGTAAAGACTTTAAGCTGAAATAAGATAGATGTAGATTAGACATTAGGAAGATATTCTTCACTATGAGGTTGGTGACACACTGGAACAGGTTGCCCAGAGAAGTTGTTGCTGCCCCATCCCTGGAATTGTTAAAGGCCAACTAAGGTGGATGGGGATTTGAGCAGCGTGGTCTAGTGGGAGGTAACCTTGCCCGTGGCAGGGCAGTTGGAACTAGGTGATTTTAAAGATCCCTTCCAACCCAAATTCTTCTATGATTCTATGAAAACAGATTGGTGGGATATTCTGTTGAGGATAAGGAAAAAGAAAAAAAAAGTTCTTACATTTGATAATTGTTGAGTGTTTTCTAGGCACAAGTGTAGTTAAGTAATGAAAGAGAAAGTTTTTGGTTTTGGTTTTTTCAATGTTTGGAATTTCTGCTACTTTTCCATCATCATTTTATTTGACAAGTCATGTTTCAAGTTGCTGGAGAAGGGCATGGAAGCAATATTTAATGAAATTCCTTTTTTTTTCTTTGAAATGGATAAGTGGAGTTTAAATCTATTACTTGTTTGTCTAGTATACATTGCTACATAGAAGTCAACCTATGAGTTTATGGCAGCAGCCTTTAAAGCTGTACTTTTTTTCTCTTCTCAGGAGTTTGTTTCAGAATAACCAGGCTGATTTTCTGCTTACCTTTCATATTTTCTGCTGTCTCTGAGAAATGTGGGAAGAATTTTGGATGCCCAAATTAAATGTTATCTTTTCTTTCCTTGCTTGATTTATTAATTACAACTTGTTAAACATTCAGACAATAATCAGGTGCACGATTAATAGGGAGAATTTAAAGTTAAGTGAGTTTTATTTTAGCATTAGTTTTTTTATCTACTTTTTTGTTTCTGAAAATGCTGCCAATTGAATTATTGGTTCGCGTGGATCTAGTTTTGTTACTTCTTTGTTTCTCTATGTGTTTCTGTCACTTTCTGTGATGATAGTAGAGAAGGGATAATATTTTGCAAAGTCAAAACGATTAATTCAGAATTGAATTCCTAGTTTGTTGGTTGAAAGAAAGGAAGAAAAATAGAATGAACGTTTATGTTAGAGGTCTATTGATTTTTTTTTTTCTTTGTTTTTAGTATTTCTTGATCTTACCATTGATCTCAGGTCAGACTACATTTTTCAATTCTGTACTTGCTACAGAGTAAGACTTAGAAGTTAAGAAATAGCTCTCCTGTGGAGCATACTAAAGCATTTGTCTTCAGTTTGTTCTACCAAAAGCAGGGTCCATCACCTGGTGTGCAAGAAGCTAATCCACACACACAGTCGAGATATTTGCTTTAATATCCAGTTCTGCACATCTCTATGCATTAACATTAAATGAATGCACAAGGAATGGATAGTTTGGTGAGTTTGGAGGATAAGAGTGGAGAAAATGTAGCTGAAGTGCACCTCGTTTTTTCCTTTCCTTTGTGGAAACACCTGTTTTTGTGATCACGTTAACTTTCAGCAAGATCCATTCACATATCTGGGCAGCAGCATGAGTATTGGTACTACTGATAGTATGAATAAAGCTGTAAAATAATTGGGAAGGAAGACTGATCAGCTCCTCTTGTACTAAGTTAATGTGAAACAAGAGGTAGTTGTGCCTGACTTAAAACTTTCTCCCCAAATTGGTCCCATTCAAAATATCATTGTGCTGTCTTGCAAAATTAGATTGGTGATACATTTTAGATAAAAGAAATGCTTTTTCTGTTTAAAAAACATTTTGAATTTGTAGCTATGAAACTACTTTAAAGAATCCAAGTGAGGTTAGTAAATATGTTCTCTGGTAAGTTTTTCAGTGAACTTGACTGCATGTGACCTCCAAACAACTAAAAGTAATTAGAATTTGAGTTGTTAAGGTTGGTGCCACAGCATTGCCTAGTCTGTTGCTGGAAACTTTTATTCTGTGTTACTGTAATGGATGCTATAACCATTATAATTTTATTGTATAAGTCTTCATAGTTCAAATCAGCCAGCATAGATGAGAGGAGGAAAAGGAAGTTCTGTGCAAAATAAAGTCATAGAAGTAACACAGTTTGTCAGTATACTTTGTCCACTTTTTTTGCTCCTGTGGCTATCCATGTTATCAGCATTATTTCTAAAGATAAAGTTTGTCCCTAGATAGCCCAGTTTAAAAATTACTTGAGATAATGTATTACTTATTTTAGAGTTGTTTTCACTCAAGTCCCCTGACTCCAAAATTTTCTCAGTGTCAGGAATATTTTTCTTTCTTTGATATGCCAGCAAACTCAACCTAGATTAATAGATCTGCAGTTTTGCTGGTGAGTATGGGAGTTGGGAAAGAGGAAGAAAAATACCTTGTGGTTTTCCATCATGGGCACAAAAGCTTCTCAGCTCTGCTGATTCTGGTTTTGTACATGTTTGGGTTTTTTTAACCACTTGCTTGCTGCAAATGACTACAAGTTTGCAAAGACTTTCTGAATAATTTGTGTGTCATGGTTTGGGCCTAACAACAAAGAACCAGCCATGTGGCCACTCACTCAATTCCCTCTCCCCCCTCAAACATACACACTGGCATGCAGAGGTCAAAGGCCAACTAGAAGTCCACGCGTAAAGACGAAGGGCAAGTAGGTTTTGCTCACCAATTAAGGTCACGAGCAAAACAGACTCAACTTGGGGAAAAATAATAATTCAATTTAACACTAATCAAATGCACACAGGACACAGACAGTGCAAAGAACGGTGCTTACAAGTGTGATCCCCACCGCTCCCTTCTTCCTGGGCACAAATTACTTTGCTCCTGATTTCTCTGCCTCTTTCCCCCCAGCAGCACAAGGGGACAGGGGATGAGGTTAGAGTCTGTTCACAGTCTGTTGCTTTCTGCTGCTCCTTCTTGCTCAGGGAGAAGGATTCCTTACAGTCCTCCCCTGTTTCCCTATGGGGTCCCTCCCATGGGAGAGAGTCCTCCATGAACCTCCACTTCTTGAGGTACAGTCCCTCAGGAGCAAGCTGCTCCAGCGTGAGCTTCCCACGGCATAAGGGGCTGCTTCAAGGAACAGTCACATCCCCTGGTGTGGGTCTTCCATAGCTGCATGATCCCACTAGTGCCAGTGCAGCACCAGGGGTGGTGGTTTCCCGCACCTCTGGCACGAGGCAATTGCACCTTGTGGCAGCAGCAGCAGCAAAAGGGGCTGTGGGGTTGCTTACAGTGGCAGTTTTCCCATGCGGAGTTTTAACTGTGAACCACCCCTGTCACACATTCAGGCACAACAATAATACAACCAAAAAGTAACATAGTTTCCTGATGCCTCCAGACTCTGGCACTGTGAACTCACTGAAGAAAAGAGCAGAATAATTTTTTTGTAACACCAAGAGTCATAAAATAGCTTTTGAACCACCCAAGCCAATCCTCATTCAATTTCTCCCAGCGGAAAACAGTGCTTGTACAAAATGGGAAAATATAGGTGGGAGATAGGATGAAAAATTAAAAACCAGAGTCACAACAGAGCATGTACAGGCATGCTAAATCAGGTCTTCCAAAAGTGCCATTATTGCGATGTTTTTTTCAATTTCCAACTTTACAGTCTGTCCTGGTTTGAGCCAGAATGAAGCCAATTTTTCTTTTTACTGACTTTTTTTTTCCTTCAGTAAGCTTTCTTGTAACTAGCAACAGTGTGTTCTGCTAGGCTGATAAGACAGTGGAATGTTTTTCTAACTACTGAGGCTTCAAGGTCGCACCTTCACTCTGCCGGCTCAGACACTATGGGAAGATCTGTGTCCCCCCTGTAAGAGCCTGAGTTAGACAGACAGCAAAATTGGCCAAAGATATTCCATTCCATATATCTACGTAAGCTCAAAGGAAGGTCAGAGATCACAGAAGACAACTTCCTTCCTTCTCTTCTTCCCTTCTCTTCCATCCATGGCCGGCATCCGGGGAGGACTCTGTTCATCCATCACCGTTGATCCTTAGGCTCGAGACCTCCTGACCCCCATAACTCTCTGGTCTTTTCCAGCAGCAGCTCCGGGATTCCTCAGGACTCTTCCCAGTTCAGGGAAGTGCTGTGGGAGTTACTGCAGTGGGGGGAGGCGAGAGGCTTTTGCTCATACCTGAATATATCTGTATATAATTGTATATATTTTCTTGTATCATTCATTAGTGTTTTAATTAAAGCTGTGTAGTTTAGTTTTCAATCCAGCCAAGTCTCTCTCTTTTTCTCTCTCTCCTTCCCTACCTGGGTTGGGGGGGGAGGGGATC
>NW_009953105.1:787773-794145 GCF_000747805.2 Chaetura pelagica | reverse complement strand
TCCATCCATCCATCCATCCATCCATCCATCCATCCATCCATCCATCCATCCATCCATCCATCCATCCATCCATCCATCACCGTCGACCCTTAGGCTCGAGCTCTCCTGACCCTCATCACTCTTTGCTTTCTCCAGCAGCTTCAGGATTTTTCGGGACTGTTCACAGCTAAGGAGAGTGTTGTGGGAGTTGCTGGGGGTGGGGGGAGGCAAGAGGTTTTTGCACATATCTGAACACACCTGTATATAAATGTATATCTTTTCTTATATCATTAATGTTTAATTAAAGCTGTGTAGTTTTGTTTTCAATCCATCCAAATCTTTCTCTTCTTCTCTCTCCTTCCCTACTTGGATAGGAGGGGGAGGGGATCAAGAGCATTGTCAAACCTGAGTCAAATGGTGACAGGTCTCAAACTGATCTTTTCCTACATTGGGATAGACTCCTCTCCCCCACTCCCTGCTTTGAGCTCCATCCACTCAGGAGGTGCGGCAAGTGAGATTAAATAGTAATGGAAACAGTGAAAATAGAAATACTGGAAAAACTATGTAATGTCTTTAGCTCTACCTAACATCTGAAATATTCTGAATACTTGCATTCTTTTACAAGTGTAATTATTTATTCTTTCATAATGGTCTAGCTATGAGAAAGACAAGATTTATTGGATTACATTATTACAGAACAGGGGTGGACTTTTTTAGTTCCCTTAAATGTGTATTAATTGAAGTTTCACTTATGTCTTTGTCTTTTCTGAGATCTTAACCATGTTTTCTCTTAGGACTTGGAAGTAAGGATGAGAAGCATTCTAGCTCTTGGTGCTTTTCAGCTAAAAATTCTTCTAGTTTTTTTCTTTCCATTTTTCTTCTGGATAATGAGGGTGAAAAAGAATTAATTTCCAACTTTATAAAGCTCTTCCTAGTTACTCTATGCAATACAGCAACCGTGAGAAATGTGGTGGTGTTTCTTATTAGAATGATAATAAGCCTGAAGATGTAGAGAAAGTAGAGAGAAGGGAAGAATATATTCTCCCTATTGTATACAATGTACTTTCTACGAAGTCTATTTCTGTTCTCTTAACTGAATACAGATTCAGACCCAATAGCTCAAGAAAGATCCTCAAAAATCAGGTGCTGGAAAACATAAAATAAGAGTCTAAGAATATTTATTTGGTGTCATAGATATCCTTAAAAATTCAGAAAGATAGTATGTCTGTATGTCAAAAACACTACTTTGGTATACTGGATGAAATTACAAGAGGTGTAGTGTGCTAGGAAGCCAAGGACTGTGCTTCATCATGAGACCTGTCCTCCGAAGAATCTCCCTTGGCATGTGGCTTGCTGCTGTGCAGTTCTGCTTCTCTCTGTGTATGGTTTCAGTCAATTGGTGGACTGAAGTGATGTGCTAGCTAGCTATGTCTAGAACATGATGTTGCAGGGCCAGAGGTTGTGGTGTTTTGTTGCTTAAATACATTGGACTTTTCAGATCTTTATATTTGACTCCTCACAGGAAAGAAAAGACAAAAAAAGTATCTGCCTCTGTATATAGACATGCATGAGAAGGATCTCTGTAACAAGAAAGGTTTCAAACTTTTTAATAGGAGCATAAAATCCAATCACTGAAACCTGAAATTGGGCAATTTTAGTCTGCAAAGTAGATAGAGTTTCCTAGCAGAAAGCATAAATAAACATTGGAAAAGTTATCAGTAAAAGATGTTGATTGTCAGTGTCTGGAGTACTAGGATCAGAGGGGCTTTATTAATTTAAAAGGTATGCTTCAATCTGTCATCTGGAATCAGACTGTGGTATAGAGGTGAAAGGAGGTTGTAGTGGAGTGGTAGATTTTGGTAAGACCAATGAAAGTTGTGGTCTAGGAATTCCCATTTATTTTTTTAATGTTTTAACTTTTGGGGGATGAGATTACATGTTTTGCCTTGGCATGCTCTTAATATTGCAGTTCAGCATTAAGACAGAGGTCATGATGAATATATAAGTATCTGGACTTTGGTTAAGAGTTGGAAAGGATTCTAATAATGGGCTAGGTAGGATATGTTCTGCACATTTACACCCCACTCTGTCATCACAGTTGCATGCCCATGACTAGAAGCCTGAGGATGGATAAGTACTCTGAGAAAACTGGCCAGAGATATTCCATTCCATGTATCTACATAAGCTCAGAGGAAGGTCAGAGATCACAGAAAACAACTTCCTTCCTTCTTCTTCTTCCCTTCTCTTCCGTCCATGGCCGGCATCTGAGGAGGACTCCATCCATCCATCCATCCATCCATCCATCCATCCATCCATCCATCCATCCATCCATCCATCCATCCATCCATCCATCCATCCATCCATCCATCCATCCATCCATCCATCCATCCATCCATCCATCCATCCATCCATCCATCCATCCATCCATCCATCCATCCATCCATCCATCCATCCATCCATCCATCCATCCATCCATCACCGTCGACCCTTAGGCTCGAGCTCTCCTGACCCTCATCACTCTTTGCTTTCTCCAGCAGCTTCAGGATTTTTCGGGACTGTTCACAGCTAAGGAGAGTGTTGTGGGAGTTGCTGGGGGTGGGGGGAGGCAAGAGGTTTTTGCACATATCTGAACACACCTGTATATAAATGTATATCTTTTCTTATATCATTAATGTTTAATTAAAGCTGTGTAGTTTTGTTTTCAATCCATCCAAATCTTTCTCTTCTTCTCTCTCCTTCCCTACTTGGATAGGAGGGGGAGGGGATCAAGAGCATTGTCAAACCTGAGTCAAATGGTGACAGGTCTCAAACTGATCTTTTCCTACATTGGGATAGACTCCTCTCCCCCACTCCCTGCTTTGAGCTCCATCCACTCAGGAGGTGCGGCAAGTGAGATTAAATAGTAATGGAAACAGTGAAAATAGAAATACTGGAAAAACTATGTAATGTCTTTAGCTCTACCTAACATCTGAAATATTCTGAATACTTGCATTCTTTTACAAGTGTAATTATTTATTCTTTCATAATGGTCTAGCTATGAGAAAGACAAGATTTATTGGATTACATTATTACAGAACAGGGGTGGACTTTTTTAGTTCCCTTAAATGTGTATTAATTGAAGTTTCACTTATGTCTTTGTCTTTTCTGAGATCTTAACCATGTTTTCTCTTAGGACTTGGAAGTAAGGATGAGAAGCATTCTAGCTCTTGGTGCTTTTCAGCTAAAAATTCTTCTAGTTTTTTTCTTTCCATTTTTCTTCTGGATAATGAGGGTGAAAAAGAATTAATTTCCAACTTTATAAAGCTCTTCCTAGTTACTCTATGCAATACAGCAACCGTGAGAAATGTGGTGGTGTTTCTTATTAGAATGATAATAAGCCTGAAGATGTAGAGAAAGTAGAGAGAAGGGAAGAATATATTCTCCCTATTGTATACAATGTACTTTCTACGAAGTCTATTTCTGTTCTCTTAACTGAATACAGATTCAGACCCAATAGCTCAAGAAAGATCCTCAAAAATCAGGTGCTGGAAAACATAAAATAAGAGTCTAAGAATATTTATTTGGTGTCATAGATATCCTTAAAAATTCAGAAAGATAGTATGTCTGTATGTCAAAAACACTACTTTGGTATACTGGATGAAATTACAAGAGGTGTAGTGTGCTAGGAAGCCAAGGACTGTGCTTCATCATGAGACCTGTCCTCTGAAGAATCTCCCTTGGCATGTGGCTTGCTGCTGTGCAGTTCTGCTTCTCTCTGTGTATGGTTTCAGTCAATTGGTGGACTGAAGTGATGTGCTAGCTAGCTATGTCTAGAACATGATGTTGCAGGGCCAGAGGTTGTGGTGTTTTGTTGCTTAAATACATTGGACTTTTCAGATCTTTATATTTGACTCCTCACAGGAAAGAAAAGACAAAAAAAGTATCTGCCTCTGTATATAGACATGCATGAGAAGGATCTCTGTAACAAGAAAGGTTTCAAACTTTTTAATAGGAGCATAAAATCCAATCACTGAAACCTGAAATTGGGCAATTTTAGTCTGCAAAGTAGATAGAGTTTCCTAGCAGAAAGCATAAATAAACATTGGAAAAGTTATCAGTAAAAGATGTTGAGTGTCAGTGTCTGGAGTACTAGGATCAGAGGGGCTTTATTAATTTAAAAGGTATGCTTCAATCTGTCATCTGGAATCAGACTGTGGTATAGAGGTGAAAGGAGGTTGTAGTGGAGTGGTAGATTTTGGTAAGACCAATGAAAGTTGTGGTCTAGGAATTCCCATTTATTTTTTTAATGTTTTAACTTTTGGGGGATGAGATTACATGTTTTGCCTTGGCATGCTCTTAATATTGCAGTTCAGCATTAAGACAGAGGTCATGATGAATATATAAGTATCTGGACTTTGGTTAAGAGTTGGAAAGGATTCTAATAATGGGCTAGGTAGGATATGTTCTGCACATTTACACCCCACTCTGTCATCACAGTTGCATGCCCATGACTAGAAGCCTGAGGATGGATAAGTACTCTGAGACAGAAGAGAAGGTGCCTGCCCGTCTGGTACTCTGGTCATACATTCATAATCATGCTGCAGACATAAGCATAACTAGGAAGAAAAACTGTGGTACATACCACCATGGAATTTGTGGCTGGAGTTACGCTATCTTCTGCAGCACATCATGGTTCACCAGCCAGGAACACAGAAATACCTTTTACCCAATTTCTCATTATTGCAACTGTCTTGGCACTCTTAAGGACTGAGATACGTGTCCTTGCATGTGTCTGTGTGTGTTCTTTCCCCTGAGCTTGCATTATTTTTATCTGACAAGTCTTGCGTTCAGACTTCCTTTTCTGCCAAGTAAGCAGGAAATGAGAGGACAAGTCTGTGAGACTCATCTCATTTGCTTGTCCAGGAGTAAATGAGAGGCTGTGGCACAACATTTTAATGAAATAGCTATTCTGACAGGTGCAGAGCCAAGCATATGCAGGGCTGTGTGTGGAAAACCCCAAAAATTGCAAGTGTAGTCTGGTTTAGTACATATGCCCCGATACACACGAGGCAGGGGGTATAGGCTAGATCATAATGGAAATTTGTGGCATTTTGGGGTGAAAGGGTAATTAAAAAAAAATAAATCATAGCTTCATATTATCTGCTGATTTTCTAACGTGTGTTTGTATTTTATAGCTGCTTTTCCATTATATGCATTGTAGCTTGTGTGTAGTTGGAGGTCTAAGCAAGTTGTAGATTTTTTTTGGGTTTTTTTGTTTACATTTTTGTTGGGCAAAAGTTATATAGTCCTGTTTCATTTACATTCACCATAGGATTGTTCAGTAGGTCAGGCTGAACTGAGAGGTACTGAAGTACTAGATTGTATTCTTTTAATAATGCACTAAAACTTGGTAATGGAGAAAGTTTCCATTAAAAATGAATTGAATCAATGTTTAGGGAAAAGGGACCTAGGGTTCCTGGTAGACAGGAGGATGACCATGAGCCAGCAATGTACCCTTTTGGCCAAGAAGGCCAATGGCATCCTGGGTTGTACTAGAATGGATGTGGCTAGTAGGTTAAGAGAGGTTCTCTTCCCCCTATGTTCTGCCTTGGTGAGGCCACATCTGGAATATTGTGTCCAGTTCTGGGCCTCTTAGTTCAAGAATGACCGGACCCATCTCACAGGGAGGTCTGTTGCCGCGCTGGGGCTCGGATTAGGGATGTTAAAAGGAAACTCCCCAATCTTGTGGGTTCCTCTGATTACTACCCGCTGCTGATTTTTCAGGTTGGCAGTGATGAAATTATTACAAGAAATGTAAGGGCAATGAAGAGTGACTTCAGGGCCCTGGGACGGCTAGTTAGGGGGTCTGGAGCGCAAGTAGTGTTTGTCTCCATCCCTCCTGCAAGAATGGGTGGGGAGGTATATAGGAAGAGTTTACAGGTCAACGAATGGCTAAGAGACTGGTGCCGAAGGCAGGGTTTTGGTTTTTTTGATCATGAGCACCTGGCCTCATGGTGGCAGGTGGGATGCACCTGTCCCAGAGGGGGAAGAGGCTTTTGGGGCAGGACTTAGCAAGGCTCATTGATAGAGCTTTAAACTAGATGTGAAGGGGGAAGGGGAGAAAACCGGGTCTGTTAGGGACAAGCACAAGAGGAACACACCATGGCCCAAAGTCAGGTCGTCCAAGGAGGATTTAGTCCCACCAGTGTGCTCTGTTCGTTTCCTGAAATGCCTGTATGCTAATGCACGCAGCATGGGGAACAAGCAAGAGGAGTTAGAGGTTTGTGTGCGGGCTAAGGGTTATGATCTAGTAGCAATAACAGAGACATGGTGGGACAGCTCACATGACTGGAATGTGGCCATGGATGGTTATGTGCTTTTTAGGAAAGATAGGGCAGGGAAGCGAGGTGGTGG
>NW_009953105.1:761220-785021 GCF_000747805.2 Chaetura pelagica | reverse complement strand
GTCTCTAGCTTGGAGAAGAGGAGACTGTTTATGTTGATAAATACGTTTAGGGTGAGTGTCAGAAGGACAGAGCCAGGCTCTTCTCAGTGATGTCTAGTGATAGGGCAGTGGGCAGCGGGTACAAACTGGAGCATAGGAGGTTCCATGTAGATGTGAGAAAAAGCTTCTTTACTGTGAGAGTGACAGAACACTGGAACAGGCTGCCCAGGGAGGTTGTGGAGTTCCTGTGTGATGTACTCTAGGTGATGCTGCTCTGGCAGGGGGGTTGGACTAGATGATGTTTTGAGGTCCCTTCCAATCCCTAATATTCTGTGATTCTGTAATTCTGTGAAGCAACATGAGTATTGAAAGTTGTCTTCATCAGATCCAAAGTTTCTATATCATATTTTTACTTAAGACAGAGTTTAATATGCTTAATACTTTTTATTATTTATAACTTCATAATTAAGTTGTCCTTGGTCTTGGTGTAACATATAGGTTGTATACTTGGTGCCTTGTTTTCCTTGGTGCTCTTGGGAGTGCATGTATGTAAGTGTATGTAAGCTTAAGAAAAAGAGCATGGTAATAATTGTTTTGTTCAACTGCCTATCAGCTTCATGCACTTCTACTTTCATTTGTGTTAAGCAGTTAACTGAGAAAACAAGTATTCTGAAAAAGTATTAACCTTTGTAATCATGCACTTGTTTTACAGGTACACCTGTTATTAAGGTTCTCATGCCTGCACTTTCTCCTACAATGGAAGAAGGAAACATTCTGAAATGGTTAAAAAAGGAAGGTAAGACAGCATTTTCTATGGCTGCATTTGCTGTAATTCTTCAGCTATAAAAATCTTTTCTGTAAGAATAAGATGATTCTTTCTTGTTCTTCTTGAACAATGCCTGCTTTGAAATTGTTGGTACTTAAAACATTTTTCTTTTAGTTGTCTTCCAAAAGGTTAAATTGATCATATCTTTTAAAAGTTTCCATCAGGCTGTTCTAGGATGTCTGTGTGTGTTTTGTTTTTAATTCTGAACATTGTCATGCTGGTCAATAACGTTGGATGTCTGAGAGCCTTTGACTTAGTGGAAGGTGTGTCTCTGTTTCATTTTTCTGCTGTGTTACCAAGTAACAGGGAAGATATGGTATTTTTATAGTTGCTATTCACTTTTTTAGGTATCTAGCTTATAGTCTAAAAATTAAACTGATAGAAAAAAATAGATTAACCAAAATTCCAAATAGGGAAATCTCTTTCCATGAAAAACCAAACAACGAACCTAAAATGAAAACAAACTACTCTGGCAAAAAAAAACCAACAACCAAAACCAAAACCTAAGAAAGCCAAGGCTGTTAGGGCTATTTGTGATATTCTGATAACTGAAAAGTAATATGCTTCTGTTAAAATATGTTGTAGCAGCTAGGTAGTCCAAGTGTATGTTTTGTCTTCACATAGGTTTTATGTAAATGAAAAACGATGTGCAGAACAATCAGCAGTCCCTGTTCTGTCAGGAGACTTTTCTCCCTTCTCCTTCTACCCTTTTGCTTCTCCAATTTAATATTAAAACTAGATTTTGACTGTTTTGCATCCAAGGTAGCAGTTCTAGATAGGTATTGCATTCTCCAGGAGAAACTGGCTTCTCTGTTCACAAACTTCCCTTTTTACAAACAGGGAAGGACTGGTGGGAGATGTGGTGGTCAGAGGCTTAGCAACCATGAAATGGTTGATGGGAGACCTCGTTGCTTTCTACAACTAACTGAAAGGAGGTTGTAGGGAGGTGGGTGTTGGCCTCTTCTCTCAAGTAAATAATGGTAAGACTAGAGCAAATGGCCTGAAGTTACACCAGGGGAGGTTTAGGCTAGTTATTAGGAAGAATTTCTTTACTGAAAGAGTGATCAGGTGCTGGAACAGGTTGCCCAAGGCTGTGATGGAATCACCTCTTCAGGACGTGCTCTATTTGGTTTATTTTTTTAATATTTTTTTTTTGGGGGGGTGGAGCGGTGTTGGCGGTTGGATGTGGTGATCTTAGAGATTGTTTCCAACCATGACAATTCTGTGAATCTGTATTTCTGTGATTCCCACGCCTTGGATGTGTGTATTCTTTGCTGGATAAAAAACTGGCTGCGTGGCCAAGCTCAAAGAGTGGTGGTGAGTGGAGTTGACTAACTTGGCAGCTAGTCACAAGTGGTGTTTCCCAGGGGTCAATATTTGGCCCAGTTTTGTTTAATGTCTTTATCAGTCATCTGGATGCGGGGATTGAGTGTACCCTCAGTAAATGTGCAGATGACATCAAGTTACGTAGGACTGTTCATCTGCCTGAGGGTAGGAAGGCTCTGCAGAGCACTCTAGAGAGGCTAGCTGGACTGATGGACCAAGACTGATTGTATAAGATTAAACAAGGCTAAGTATTGGGTCCTGCACTTGGGTCACAACAACCCCGTGCAAGTCTACAGTTTTGGGAGACACTGGCTGAAGAGCTGCCTGGCAGAAAAGGACCTGTGGGTACTCATTGACAGCAGGCTGAACGTGGGCCAGCAGTGTGCCCAGGTGGCCAAGGAGGCCAACAGCATCCTGGGTTGTATCAGAAATAGTGTGGCCAGCAGAACTAGGGAAGTGATTGTGCCCCTGTACTTGGCACTGGTAAGGCCACACCTTGACTATGGTGTTCAGTTTTGGTTCCCTTGCTACAAGAAGGACGTTGAGGACACTGAGGTGCTGGAGTGTGTCCAGAGAAGAGCCACCAAGCAATGAAGTTGTGAAGGGTCAAGAGCACAAGGCTTATGAGGAGTGGCTGAGGGAACTGGGGCTGTTTAGTTTGAAGAAAAGGATGCTGAAAGGAGAGCTATATTGCTCTCAACAGCTACCTGAAAAGAGGTTGTAGCAAGGTAGGTAGTTTCCCACAAGCAGCAAGCAGTATAACCAGAGGAAATGGCCTTAAGTTATGTCAGGAGAGGTTTAGATTGGATATTAGGAAAAAATTCAACAAAGGTTTGTGTAGCATTGAACAGGCTTTCCAGGTTAGCGGTCAAGTTGCCATCCCTGGAGGTATTTAAAAGATGTGTCAGTATGGTGCTTAGGAATATGGTTTAGTGGTGGACTTGGAAGTGCTAGGTTAAAGGTTGGACTTGATGATCTTAAGGGTCTTTTCCAACCAAATGATTCTATGATATTATAATACATTGCAGAGTTGTAGATGACTGTAGGAATATATCTTGTTCTCAGGCATTGTTAGATTTGCTAAAGAGAATAACTCATTTGGAGAAAAAAGAAATAAATCTGTTAAAGCATACTGTCTTTGACAGATACAATTTGGTGAGCTAAATGTGTTTTGGCTATTCTGCCATTTCCTTTGGCTTACTGTCTAAGTGTTGATACAGCCTTCATCATTGCATTACTGGAGTAATTTGCTTGTTTTCAATACAGTTTGAGAGGTAGCTGGAAGGCAACTTGTTGCTCCAGTAGTGGAAATGACTATCTACTTGTAAAACTTGTAGTAAGAATTTTTGCAGCAATATGGCTCCTACAGTCTGTAGCTGTAAAAAGTAATTGTGCCAGTGTTCTTGAAAATTGAAGCTTCAGTGAATCAAGAACTGAGTCCAAGGCTATGCAAACAATCCAAAGTCCTTTCTGTATTTGTTAGTTGTCAATGACTGTAAGACATTAAAACACAACAGTAGTCTGTTTTACAATAAATAGAACATTCAAAATTGCAATTGGTGTTTTTGTGTGGGCCTAACCCAAAAAGAACCAGCCACATGGCCCCCGCCCCACCTACACACATAGGCACTGTGGGATGGGGAGGACAAAGACCACCTAGAAGCTCATGGGTCAAGACAAATGGTAAGGAGGTTTTTTCACTGATTAAAATCCCAGGCAAAACAGACTCAACTTGGGGAAAAAAAACCAAACCACTAGGCAAATGCACACAGCACACAAACAACACAAAGACCAGTGCTTACATATGGTACCTACAACCCTCCCTTCCTCCTGGGCCCAAATTACTTTGTTCCTGATTTATCTGTCTCGTCCCCCCAGAGGCACAGGGGGATAGGGGATGGGGTTTAGAGTCAGTTCACAGTCTGTTAACAGTTTCTTGCTGCTCCTTTGTCCCCTGTTTCCCCATGGGGTTCCTCCCATATGTGAGAGGTCTTCATAAATATCTCCTTCATGAGGCCTTCCTGCGAGGTCCGGAGCAAGCTGCTCCAGTGTGAGCTTCCCACACAGTCACGGGCTGCTTCAGGAACAGTCACCTTCCCTGGCGCTGGGGTCTTCCATAGCTGCATAATGAACTGGCAGCAAATTTGAGTCCACTGGTTGCAAAATAGAAGTCCACTGGCCAAGTTCACCTCTCCTGGAGCCTTCAGGCCTTCAGTTCCACCACGTTTCTCCATGCATGTGGGGGACAGCCTGCCATCTCACCATAGCTTGCAGGAAACTTCTGCTTGGGCACCTTCTTCCCTTTCTTTCTCAAAAACCACCAGCACTGACCACTCTGTCCCTCCAGCTCAGCTCTTCTCCACTGCTTGCTCTGCTCAGGTGTTATATCAGTTCTTTCATATGTTAATTGCAGAGGTGCATCTATTGTCCTTCTGGTGGCTCCTTGGCTAGCTGGTTTTTTGGAGCAGGGAAAGCTCTCAGAGTCTTACAGGAGCCATTCCTAGCCCTTCCCCAACTTCCAAAAAATCCCACCAAACCAAGCTAGCACACAGACTCATAATATCTTTATCATGCACTGATAGATACATATATTCTTAAAACTCAGAAGACTAAACTTCAAAATTAATAATAGATTTGTCTAATGTGGTAAAAGCAATTTCTGACAGTTGTGGATATTTAACAAAGTAAGTATGTTTCTAAAAGTCCCTTTTAACTATGTAAGAGATTGAGGAAACAAGCTTGCAGACATGCTTTCCGAAGAGATTAAAAGTTACTGCGTGTTTGTGGTTTTTTTTGGTGTGTTGTTTTTTGTTGTGTTTTTTTTTTAATATCTTTAATAGTTTAGGTACAAACTAGGAAACTAATACTTAATTAAAGATGATGTTGCCTGTGACCATTGTCTTAAAAATTACAGTTTTAAATAGCTTGCTTTGATTTATGGCTAGCAATGAATATGGAAGGCTCAGGACTATATTAATGGTGTTGTTACTGAGTGATGGTAATGTGAAAATAAATTTTGTGTGTACTTCCTCTTGGAAAACGTACTGTAAAGATCAATAGTTGAAATATGTTAATATTCTGCTGCAGCAGTTTTTGTCTCTGAATCTTAGTGTTTTTATCTAGAAATGAAAGATAAAGTATGATAAATAAGGATGAGGAATCAACTATCTGTAGAACATTTTTGAAGAATGATAAATGGCTGTATTATATGGATAAGTATCTATCGTCCATGGTTAAATAGATCTGAAAATAATTTTAGGCTAAGTATTCTTAAGTTCTGCTGTATTTTGCAGGTGAAACCGTGAATGTTGGAGATGCATTGTGTGAAATTGAGACAGACAAAGCGGTGATTACCATGGAATCAAGCGACGATGGCATATTGGCTAAAATACTGGTAGGGATTCTGTGTTTCTGAGTGGGATGATACAGCTTCTTTTCAGACTGTTGTTTAGCATTTTACCTCAACAACCAGTTTAGATAGCTAAATTTTCTTCTTAGTTGCATTCCTAGTGAAAAATAATTGCTCTATTTTTTACAGGTACACAGTACATGATTCTATATATGTTTAATGGAATTTCAGTTAACCTGATTTAATGATACTGTTTTGCACCTTGTAGATTATATCAATGAAATATTGCAGTTTATGACATCTCTTACTCTGAGTTATAGAAAAACAAGTTACAATCAGTTAGTTGAATATGGAATTCCAAATGGTACTTCACTCAGGATGTGTGATCTCCATGCTAGATTATCTTGTGCTGGCCATTGAAGATGAAACATTATATAAGATGGGCTGATCCAGAGGACAGCATTTTTTATTTCCTGTATTCTTAAAGTTAAATTGATAAGGCTTAATATAAAGAATGAGAACTGGGATGGATGGTGAGGTTCTATAAACACAATTTTTTAGTATTTTTGTGTATGCCCATATATAGCAGAGTTAATGCTCAGTTTATTTGAGTTCCTTGTTTATGTTTGGCCTTAAATCCTGTTCTCTATGAAGACGGAAGCAAAACCAACTGGACTATGGTGATCAGGATGAAGGACTTGGTTCCTAGCCCTATATCTAGCCCCCCAAAATCTGCTTACAATTCCTGTACTGTTCTCTCTACATACTGTATTCTAAAAAGAGTAGTCAAATTCTGTATCTTTTCCTTTCTCCTTCTCCTCTTTTCTAACATTTAAAAAAAATGTTTGTTTCAGAATGAACTTATGCTAGTTCTCATTGGAATGCAAAAGACTAGGGCTGTAATTCCAAGATCTTCAGTTGTTGCTTCTGGGTAAAATTAAATATTATGCTTTCTGAAAGCACATACTTGATGCTTAAAATTTAAGGGAGACTGGATGGTTTTTTTGTCCATCCAATATGTATGATGGAAAATGTATTTTAGAATTTCTTATATTTAAGAGGAGAACGAAAGCTGTTATTAATTGTGTATAGAGATGGTGAAAGGATTTCCCTTCCCTTTTAATATTCACCATTGTTTTCTAAAATTAACAATTATAAACAATATCCAAATCTGTGGAGTTCTCTTATTTATCCTGTGAAGGGTTAAACTCTTAGCAACACTCTACCACTGCCAACAAGAACAATGATACCTTCTCTTTTTCCCCTTTAGGAATTGAATAGGTAAACATGGATAATCTTAAATACGATTTTGCAATGAATTTGCAGTTTGCTCAATTACAGTTATAGAAAATCTAGTTGGGCAATCAAGTAGGCAGCTAAATGGGAAAACAAGATTCTGTAGCATATTTCTCAGGTTGAATTAATATACTGATATATAAAGAGCTTAACACACTTAAAAATCCTACCTGTGAGCTAGTGTCTCCAAGAAAAGTTATGAAACACTTTATAATGTTCAAACCATAGGATACTGAAGAAATCTACTTGAATCACTGTGCAGTGTCTTACCTTTTTTACATGGTAGACATGTTAAAATTAATACTGTTATTTACTTTAACTCAAAGAGTGTTTGACAGATACTTTGACTGTCTTAGTACGCATTATGTCAGGTTTGGTGGTTCCAGGACTATTAATTTAGGTTCTATTCTTTCTGCCAAAGGATTATTTGTATCTTGAAGCATTGCTTAATAAGTTGAATTTTCAGTGTTGTAGTGTTTGCCTTTCTCTGGCTCCTTACCCTTGCATTCCACTCAGTTGTTTGGCCAAGCAAGAGCATCTACAAAGTGCCATTGAACTTCATGTGAAATTAACACCATGCAACAGGCATGGATACTTGCCATTACTTAGGGACAGCCTGGCATGATTTGGTACAGAGGGGATGCATGACTAAGTAGCTGTGTGGTTCCACTCTTGTGCCGCCATGCTCCTGTAGTGAACATAGAGGGCTTTTGCCTTAGTTGGGCTTTGTATTCAAATACTGTTGTAGCTTCCACTGAACGTTTTCATACTTCATCTTGTGCATCAGAGTTTCAACTCCTGCATTCAAGATACAAAGAATGTGCTGTTAATGTTCATATGAAAAGTCTAGTTTTAAATTACATGCCCCTGTATTGTGTGGCAACATGATAACAGAAAGGATTAAATTTCAGTTCTCAGGACAAGATTCAGTTGTCTACAATGATACTTCCCTTTTGGATATTTGCCTCATTCCTTATATATATTTTATATCATTAAAAAAAACCCCAAGTATAAATGAAAGGCCATAAAAAATGATGAAGCAGGAGTGTTCTAGAGACAAAACTCCATCTCTTTGTACAATCTTGGTATAGCTTCATAGAAAATTGAAGAAGTACAAGTGAGCATGTTATTGAAGACAAAATTATACATATGCAGCAATTGTGCTTTTAAAAAGTTTTACTTTCTGGCAATACATGGGCATGAGCCCACCTCTGAATGTTGTCATGGTCCCTTTGGATGGCCTCTTTTCCTTCCAGCATGTCAACCACACCACACAGCTTGTTGTAATTAGCAAACTTGCTGAGGGTACACTCACTATCCATATCACTGAAGATGTTAAAGAGCACTGGTCCCATTACCAGCCACTGAAGAATGCCAAATGTTACTGGTCTCCATCTGGACATTGAGACGTTGACCACTACTCTTTGAGCACAACCAACCAGCCAATTCCTTACCCAAAGAGTGGTCCATCCGTCAAATGAGTATTGTTCCAATTTTGATACCGGGATGTCATTCAGGACAGTTTTGAAGGCTTTGCACAGGTCCAGGCAGATGATGTCAGTTGCTCTCCCCTTGTCCACCAATGCTGTAAGCAAGTAATAAATGGCCACCAAATCACAAGTCACAATTTGCCCTCGGTGAAGCCATGCTGGCTGCCAATAACTGCATCCTGCTTTCTTACATGCCTTAGCAGACCCTTCAGGAGGATCTGCTTCATAGTCTGTGGATAGAGGGGAGAATTGACTGGTCTGTAGTTCCCCGTGTCTTTCTTTTTTCCCTATCTGAAAATGCATATTATGCTTCTCCTTTTTCCAGTCAGTGGGAACTTCACCAGGTTGCCTCGACTTCTCAAACATGATGGAAAACACCTTTGCAAAATCATCTGCCAGTTCTGTAAGGAGCTGCACATAGATCTCATCAGGTGCCAGGAACTTTTGCACTTTCAGGTTCTTTCAGACAGCTCTTCCTTCTCCCAGTCTCTGCCTTTGCCTTCTGCAACTTGGGTGGTGTGGCTAAAGCCCTTGCCAGTGAAGACTGAGGTAAAAACAACACTGAGTACCTCAGCTTTCTCATTATACCACATGACTAGCTCTCCTGTTTCCTTTTGGAGAGGGTCCACATTATCCCAGTTCTTCCTTTTACTGATGTACCTGTAGTAGCTTTTCTTATTTTTCTTGATATCACTTGATAAATTTAATTGTTTCTGGGCTCTAGCTTTCCTAATCTGATGCCTGGCTGCTTGGATAGCTTCTTTGAACTCCTCCCAGGCTACCTGTTCTTGTTTTTCCAAGGACAGTGTGTCCAGGACCTCCTTGTTCATCCATGCAGACCTCCTGGCATTCTTGTCTGCCTTCCATTTTGTTGGGACATGTTGCTCCTGAGCTTGGCAGGGGCAATCCTTGAATACTGACCAGCTTTCATGGGCTTCTCTTCTCCAGAGCTTTATCTCATGGTGCCCTACGAAGCAGATCCCTGACTTCTTATGCTGTCTCTGACGACTGCACTTACTATCTTTTGTTGTAACCACAATTGTTGCTAAAAAAAAATGCCAGTTTTGGTCTTAGCACTTAGTTATATTTGTCGTTGTAAATAGGGTGAATATTGACTTGATTAGTTAACTGCAAAAGGCTTGAAAATAATATACAAGATCAGAGTGTGGTCAGAATGTATAAAAAGGGGTGAAATTTGGCATTGTACCATGCAGAGTAAAGTGGCTATAGATAAATAGGCTACAAAAAGGACAAGTCATTGATTACTGCAGTCTGTACCAACAGCAGGTGAAATTTACCTAGACCTTTCACTGACCAAGACTTTTTACATGCTGTGACCCCATACTATATTGGCATTTAGAAAAAATATTTTTCCAATCATTAGAAGTAAATCACTGTATAAAAGCAAACTGTCTTTTTTACTCTTAATGCAGTGGCCACAAATTCCAGCTGATAACTATTCCATTTATCACTATCATTTATGTACTGGAAGACCTTTAACATATCTCAAAACTGATTTTGTAGGTATTTGTATATATTTGTACATATTTCTTTTTTTTCTCCATTATTATTGTTTCATTGAAGCTGATAAGCTTAGATTCCAACCCATTAGTCTCTCTCTTTCTCTTACTCTTGTTTTGCTTTCAGGGAAGGGAGAGGAGTTATTAGAGAACATTTGTCATTTGTTTCATGACAGCCCAGTATTAAATCTTGATGTTACTTCTTGAGTATTTAGGGGAACATTTCTCAAATGAAATATGTTACACTTCTTTCATCCTTCTTCCTTTTTTGCAGCAGTGTCTGTATGAATTTGTGTTTTGCTAGTAATCCTGTGTAATCTTTGAGCCTTTTCTGTTTAACTCGAACTTTGTTATTCTACACACAGTCCTACAATAATTAGGAAATAAGATTGCACTCTGAAGGAAAATGCTGTTTAAGACAAACTTTTGTTTTAAACATTATTTGATCAGGGAGTTGTCATCTAGAGTATATTTACACAGCAGCAGATATTTGTAGTTGCTATCTCTAGCTACTTAGGAAACAACAGAAAGGGCATAGGTACAAACTAGTTCTTGGAGCCATCAGTGTCCCAAAGGGGACAAGATAGCAGGCAAGATGTATATGCATAAAATGAGATTATTTGTAAATGGTGAAGGGTCTTAACGATTGAATTAAAAAGGCATGAATAGGATTATGTGAATGTTGGGATATTGGGATATCAAAACAGGATTTTACGGTAAAAAAACAAGAAGGTATCTTAACAATAAAATACACAACATAGACAATTGGCAACTCTTAAATAAAGGTGAACTATTTGAATGCTATCAACTTACATATTAATAGGCTTTATACTAGATGTAAAACAATGATTAAACTAATGCCTAGACAAGGTGATAATACAGTGATTGCAATCATTTAAAAGGATCCTAAAGTCTTAAAGTTCCAAAGCTTAAAAGTTAAAGCTTCTTTTAAGATTTAAAACTAGCTAATGAAGATATGAACATGAGTTTCTTGCCCTTTATTTATTTCAGTCAGGTGTCGCTTTCTCTCAACCTTTTGAGGAGTAACCACTCGAGCAGGTGTCACTTGCTGGAGGGGAGAAGGTCCAGCATACCTCCTAGGGAAAGTGAATGGGAGTCTCTGTGATCAGGGATGGGTCCAGGCTTTTGTAGAATAAAGTGAATTACTGATGTCATTTGACTGTTTAGCTGTACCTACAAAATTTCTCATTGGAGAGTAAAAGGAAAACAGTGTAAAAAGCCAAGAAGACGTTTATCTCACCAACCAAACTGTTTTGTTTATCTACCCATTCTTGTTTGTCTCTGTTTTGGCCTAGCTGTGGCTATGCTAAGATCTGTGAACGTGGGAGAGCAGCTGGTGTTATGAACATGAACTTGGCCTTCTGTTTATACTCTCAAAGTTGTTACCAGTTCAGAGCTTCCTAGGACCTTTCCTTTCCCATGAGAATCTTTCCACCCCAGGCCTGGGGCTATAAAACTGAGAGACAGAGAGCAATTGAATCACAGAAGAGAAATGAGGCAGGGACACGGAGGTGGAGCATTCTGCTACATTTAGCCTATGTAAAGTGAGACACATTTTTCTACTGTTATTGCAGTTATAATATTGAGTTGGTGTATTAAGTTGCCTACAGTTGCATTGTCTTGCAACAGCATGTATTTGCATAGTTATTCTGTGCCAAAAAAGAGAGAGTAGTTTCCTTTGTGGTGGCATTTAAGAAGTGATGGTCTGTTTAGTATCTTCCTGTATTTGTGTGAGGAAATGGAACATTCTTTGCAAAAATGAAAGCATTGAAATAGGTGGGGAGATGGGTGGGAAGGAGAGGATGTTAAGACAGAACTTAGCTGCGAATGAAGTCTCTCAGGGCTGAGAAGAAATTGTTTTTAGTGTTTAATTTCTACAGGATAACTTGCATTTAAAACAGTAGTTTACATAAATAAGCGTTTTGTAAATGTTTTTCTTAAATTTACATTGATAAATAGTAATTTTCCCCAGGTATTCAATTTTTTTTGCAGTACCTTGAAAATTCTGAGTTTTTGTGGTCAACTGTGGATCAACATATCTAAGAAGTTTCAGTGAATCTATTCCACTATCCCAGGAGAAAATCTCACCTCATACTTTTTTTTTTTTTAATATGCTTTTAGCCTCTATATAGTTATTTTAATAATTCCTGTGTAAGTAATGCTTTCACTATATTTATTTCTCTCCCTTTCCATTTTGAATGTTTATGAAAATTACTTTGAGTCTAATAGCCTTGACAAAAACTTGTGCAATCTCTTTTATTTTTCTTTTGTTTCTTAATATGAAATACCTATTCTGCCTTTACAGATACTGCTTTGTCTTAGATTATGTGAAGAGGAGATAGAGGGATCATTTCTGTCAAAAGTATTAAATAATGATTCCCAGATGTACATTAAGAAAAGAACAGCAGACTCCAATGTAGATTTTTCAAATGTCTTTAATTCATGATGGCTACAGGTAGCATTACTATTTCAGAAGCTGTGTTTTTCCTGTTTCCTGTCTTGTATTCTGAATGCATTCCAAAATTTCTGCTTACTGCTGTTGTGGCACATTTTTGATATATCAAAACCAGACTCTCCAGCGACTACATACCAGTATCATGGAGCAGTGACTCTCAGCCTTAGCCAAGGTAGTAACCTAATCCAATAGCAATCATATACCAGAGAAGGAGATGCCAGGAGTTTGAAAATAACTGAATGCCTTTCAGAGTAAGGGAAAAGAGACAGCTTTATTGCAGTAACATAAACAGATTGTTATGCAAACACAATCATTAATAGATTCTTTTAACCTGTCCTTTTGGACTCTAGGAAAGGTGAGCTTAACTATAGTACAGAATAAATACATAAAAAGGCTTTTATTCTAGTCTCCTTAAGGCTTATAACATTAAGCTGTCTCAGGTTTGTGGTTGGGGAGGTTATTTCATATTGAATTATGTCCCTCCACAGGCCACTGGAAAGTTTCAGATGCAATGTAGCTTGTTGGAAATTAAGAATTTTTTTGGTGCTTATGAATTATTGACATCTGGCAGAAGTTTACTCATTTTCTAAAAGAAATTAGGTAACAATTTTATGTTCTTTGATGTAAACTACAATGTCTTTACCATATTGATTTAGTTCAGTATGGAAAACTTAAGTCAAATAAGTTCACTACCTGCCTAACATTTTTGTTTTTTACCTTTAAAGATGGAAGATTTGTTAGATTAAATGAATTCAACTTCTATAACCTTTCTTGTTTTTTCTTGACAGTATAACGTAAGTATGTATGGTTTAAGAAAAAGCAGACTAACAGTAAAATAGATACTCCTGCATGTATTCCTTTTCTGTCTGATTGGGTCTTTTAATGATCAGTGAGATCTCCCCTCAGCCTCCTCTTCTCCAAACTAAAGATCCCTAGTTCCCTCTGCTGCTCCTCATATGTCTTGTTCTATAGGCCCTTCACCAACTTCATGGCTCTTCTCTGGACATGCTCCAGCATCTCCATGTCCTTCCTGTAGTGAGGGGCCCAGAACTGAACACAGTACTTGAGGTGTGGCCTCACCAGTGCTGACTACAGGCCTCCCTACTCCTGCTAGCCTGATGCAGGCCAGGATGCTGTTTGCCTTCTTGGCCACCTGGGCACACTGCTGGCTCATGTTAAGTCGACTGTCCACCAGCACCTCTAGGTCTCTCTTTACTCAGCAGCTCTCCAGCCGTTCCTCCCCAGGCCTGTAGCACTGCCTAGGGTTGTTGTGACCAAAATGTAAGGCCTGTCACTTGGCCTTATTGAAACTCAAGCAACTGGCCCTGGCCCATCGATCCAGCCTGTCCAAATCCTCATGTAGAGCCTTCCTATCCTCTAGCAGATTGACACTCCCACCCAGTTCTGTGTTGTCTGCAAACTTACTGAGGGTGCACTCAATCCGCTCATCCAGATCATTGATAAAGATGTTGAACAAGATTGGCCCCAAAACAACCCTGAAGGACACCACTGGCTACCAACTAGATTTGACCCCATTTACCGCAAGTCTCTGGACCCAGCCATCCAGCCATTTTTTTACCCAGTGAAGAGTACACTTGTCTATGCCATGATTTGCCAGTTTCTCGAGGAGAATGCTGTGGGAGATGGTGTCAAAGGCCTTACCAAAGTCCACATAGACAATGTCCATGGCCTTCCCCTCATCCGAGGTCAGACTGACAATCCTGTAGTTCCCCAGATCCTCCTTACAGCATCACATTAGCCAGCCTCCAGTTATCTGGGACCTCCCGTGCTGACCAGTATTGTTGATAATTGATGGAGAGACACTTAGCGAGCTTCCCTGCCAGCTCCCTTGGTACTTTTGGGTGAATCCCATGCAGCCCCAGACTTATGTGTGTCCAGGTGCAAAAGCAGATCATTAACTTATTCTGCCTAGATTATGGGGGTGGGGGTTTATTCTGCTCTTTGTCTTTATCTTTCAGCTGAACACCCTAGGGGGAGCTGGTCTGACTAATTAAAGATGGAGGTAAAGAAGCCATTAAGTATCTCAGTCTTTTTCTCATCCTTGGTTGCAGTGTTCCCCCCTGCATCCAATGAGGGATGGAGATTCTCCCTGGTTCTTTTTTTATTGTTGATGAATTTACAAAAACTGGTTTTGTTGTCCCTTACATCAGTGGCCAACTTGAGCTCCAGTTGGGCTTTTGCCTTCCTAGTGTTCTCTCTGTATGACCTAACAAGATCTCTGTACTCCTCTTGAATTGCCTGTCCCTTCTTCCAAAGGTGGTAAACCTTCCTTTTTTTCCTAACACCCATCCAAAGCTCCCTGTTCAGCCAGGCTGGCCATGATCTCCGCCCTTTAATCTTGTGACACATGGGGACAGCCTGCTCCTGGGCCTTTAAGTTTTCCTTCTTGAAGAGCATCCAGCCTTCCTGGACTCCTTTGCCCTTCAGGACTGTCTTCCAAGGGACTTTCTAAACCAGTGTTCAGTCCTCACACCAGGTTTCCATGATGGCAGCTACGTCATAGCTGTCCTGCTGCACAACGGCTTCCAGCTCATCCTGTTTGTTGCCCAATGCTATGTGCATTAGTGTAGATGCACTTGAGATGGACTATCGATTTCACCCCCATCCTTGGCCCTTTACCCCTAGACTCATCTCTGGTGGGCCTAGTTTTATCCCTCTCCCTCTTCAAGTCTAGTTTAAAGCCTTGTCCATGAGCCCTGCTAACTGTTTGCCTAGTACCCTTTTCCCCCTGTGAGACAGGGTATTTATTCCCGTCTGTTGTGATAATGCCTGATGTCCTGTAGATCAAGCCATGGTCAAAAAACCCAAAGTCCTGCTAGTAGCACCAGGTTTGGAGCCAGACATTGATCTGTCATGTCTTCTCATTTACCCATTCATCATTTCTGGGAACTGGAGGGATAGAGGAGAACACAACTAATGTTCCCGATCTCTTGACCAATCACCCCAAGGTCCTGAAATCTTTCTTCATTACCCTCGGACTTCTTCTCTCTATCTCATCAGTACCTACCTGAGAGGCCAAAAGAGGGTAGTAATCAGAGAGCCGTATCAGACCAGGAATTTTCCTGGTTATATCCCTAACCTGGGCCCCTGGGAAGCAGCAGACATCCCTGTGGGAAGGGCCCAGCTGGCATATGGGACCCTCAGTTCCCCTCAGAAGGGAATCTCCTATAACAATTACCCTCCTCTTGCTCTTCACAGGAGCAGTCCTAATGTGTGTAGCAGGCTGCTTCAGCCCTGGATAGGGCTTTATCAGCATATTCATTTCCCCAGTCCTCTATCTCCAGTGCCCCACATCTGCTCTGTGAGGGCACCTGGGATGGCAGGGAATGTAGACCTGAGTAGATCACGCAGTTGAAGAAAGAGCTGAGCTGGCAATGCAGAGCAGTGCCCATAGTTGGTGAGGAAGAAGGGGAAGAAGGTGCCCAAGCAGAAGTTTCCCTGCAACCTATGGTGACATGGAAGGCTGTCCCCCTGCATTCGTGGAGGAACGTGTTGGAACACCTGCCTTAAGGTGCCAGGAGGGGTGAACTTGGATTATGCAGCTGTGGAAGACTCCATGGCAGGAGAAATGACTGTTCCCAAAGCAGCCCATGATGCTGTGGGAAGCCTACACTCGAATAGCTTGCTCCTGACCTCGTGAGAAGGACTTATGAAGGAGAGGTTTGCGAGGTCTCTCTCCCATGGGAGGGACCCCATGGGGAAGTGTGGGAGGACTGTAAGGAATCCTTCTTCCTGAGGAACCAGTATACCGTGTACTAACTCTAAGCCCCATCCCCTGTCCCTCTGTGCTGCTGGGGGGAAGGAGGTAGACAAATGGGGAAGAAATTAGTTTTGGCCTGGGAAGAAGGGAGGGGTGGGGGTAACGTATGTAAGCACTGCTCTTTGTTTTGACTGTGTTCTGTGTGCATTCATTTAGTGTGAAATTAAGTTATAATTTTTCCCCAAGTTGAGTCTGTTTTGCCTGGGACAATCAGTGAAGAAACCTCCTTGACATTTGTCTTTACCCATGAGCTTCTAGTTGGCCTTTGTCCTCCCCGTCCCACAGTGTGTGGGCGGGAGAAGTTGAATGAGTAGCCACGTGGCTGTTTCTCTGTTGTTGTGTGAGGCCCAAACCATGACAGAACCAAAACCAAATGATGAATGATTATTTAAGAACTGGATTTAATATGCAGTACCATGTTCTCCTTTGTGACCAAATGAGAATTGCTGTGAACTTAAACTACTTAAATATAAACTTTCATTGCAGAATGAGCCAGCATCAAATTCTGCCCACCTTTTTTCCTAATATAGGCAATAAACGTCTACTTTGTAATGTGTGTGTTAGTGACTGAAGTACTGTGCTGCAGCAGCAACTTCTCCAAGGGAATTTTATTCTTTTGTGCACTTAATCTCCTCCAGGGTTTCTCCATGTCTTGGCTCACCTATGCTTTGTTTGCTTTTCAGCAAAGTTAGGATGTTTTTGGCTCTTCTTAGCTATGCATACAAACAGTAGCAAAAGTAATTTGTTATTTCAGCTCTTCTTTTGATTTGAGATTCTGGGGTTCATTGAGTTCTATACAGAGAGGTTTTTTGATGTTGTGAATTATGAAAATGTAGAATTGACTCAAAAATCCAGGAGGAAATTAATAACAACTTTACTTTGTCTGTTCTAGTTCTGAGCTGCATGTTTGAAAACATGTTTTTTTAAAAAATACTTCTAAAAAATACAAACTTCACAGATTTCCAGTTTGGAAACCTGTATTAGATTAGAAGAAGAATACTGGAATTTTTAACGTAACTGTCTTTGAGTGGTGAACATGATATAAAACACAATTGGCTTGCTCTGAAGAGTGAAGAGTTAACAGCATTGGTGGCTTTGAATGCTCATATAATGCTGGGTTATAAACAAAGCCTAACTGGTATAAATATTGTTTAATGTTTCTGAAGGCTTAAGCAGCCCTGCTGGATTCCTGCATGTGGTATCATAGCATCATTAAAGCATTCAGACACCAAAATTGTGGTAAGACTTGACACCACAATTATGTTGCAGCACTTCTTGGTCTATTCAGTTACAATATGTGGATTACTTATAAAAAGCGATCTGTTACATTGGCAAGCCTTTGTAATTCAAAGAGAGCATGCAAACCCACTTGATTTATTCTTGTTTTGGAAAAAAAATTAGGTGCTGCATATTAATACCTTAGTACCATATGGAGAGTATTTTGAACTTGGGGGACACCTTTGGTATGGATCAAACATCTTAATATTATGCTGATAAGCATACTTATTTCTAAATATCTTGGTCTGTGCAAAAGTATGATAATGCTGTAAAATTATTACAGTCAATAGCCTCAGTATTTTGGATATTTGCAGCTTGGTTTTCTTTTTGTTTGGTTGTTTGCTTTGGCTTTTTGTTTGTTTGTTTGTTGGGGTTTTTTATTTGTTTTTTTTTTTCTCCAGTTTTGGTGTTTCAGCGGTTAGGTTAGGTAGGCTGTGTTTATACTGGCTTCAAGCTGCCATATTATTTGATTATGCCTGGAAGTAACATTGCAGTTATATATAGTTTTACAAATCTAGACCTTGAGCCTCTCTGCGATAGGATCTTTTAGACTTTGAGACAAATCTGTTCAGAACTTTTGGTTGGCATTCTGTCATCCCAAGCACTTTAAAGTCAACTCAATAAAAATAAAATATGATCAAAACTTGATGGATTTTCTTCTCTCAAATGAAGCTTTTCAGAATATTAATGGTGAAGGATGCATCAAATGATCAGAACAAAAATTAATGAAGTAAGTCTTAAGTAGTGTTTTCATTTAATAAATGCTCTTAAAGAAGTATTACACTAGAATTTGCTTAGTGTTCACCCAGAAAAATTATGTGAGCTGGCAAAACTGTAAATGTGAGAGATTTTATCAGAATATACTGAGACCAAATTGCTTTTGCTGTTCCTTCTTAGGTCTGGTGTCAGTCCTTCTAGCAAGCAAGCTGGGTAATCTTGTAAAATCTGATACATTCAGAGTGCAGACATTAACAGAGTGCAGACAACAATCTTTGTTCTGGTTTGAGCCAGGATGAGGCAAATTTTCCTTATACAGTTTGTTTTTTTTTTCCTTTAGAGATCTCTTTTTAAACTAGCAGCAAGTTTTCCAGCCAGTGGACTGAAAATGCTGGAATGTTTTTGTTACTTCTGAGATGCCAAAGTGGCTTTGCTCTGCTGCCTCAGATGCTATGGGAACAGAGAAGTCGTTATCTGCAGCTCTCCTGTAGGGAGGAGTTGACTAGACAGACAGGAAAATTGACCCAAGTATTCCATTCCATATATCTATATAAACTCAGTATAAGGTCAAGGACCACAGAAGTCAAGTGCCTTTCTCCTTCTTCTTCCCTTCTCTTCCATCCGTGGCTGGTGTCTGGAGAGGACTCCGTCTATCTATCACCGTTGATCCCTAGGCCCATGCATTTCTGACCCTCATAACTCTACCCTCAGCTCCTGTGTGCTCTGCCACTCTCTCCAGCAGTGGTTTGGGACATTTTGGAACCATCCACAGCTCAGGGGAGTGCTGTGGGAGTTGCTGGTGGAGGCAATAGGGTTTTGCACATTTCTTAGCACATTTGTATATAATTGTACATGTTTTCTTTTATCATTTGTATTGAATTTAAGCTGTATAGTTTAGTTTTCAACCCAGAAGGTCTTTCTCCTTCATTATTTCTCTCCTTCCCTTCCTGGGTGGGAGGGAGAGGGTATCGAGCATTATTGTAACTGGTTCAGTTGCCAACCCTGAGTCAAACCATGACAATCTTACCTGAATAATAACCCTGACAGGCTGGAGAGGTGGGCCCATACCAACCTCATGAAGTTCAATAAGGCTACACCAGGCTGCACCTGGGCTGGGGCAATCCCAAGCAAAATTACAGGCTAGGTGGAGAACAGGTGGAGAACAGAATCAGCCCTGAGGAGAAAGACTTGGAGGTGCTGGTTGATGAAAAAGCTCAGCATGAGCTGGTAACATGTGCTTGCAGCCCAAAAAGCCAACTGCTGCATCAGCTAGGCTGCATCAAAAGAAGCATGGCCAGCAGGTCAAGGGTGGTGATTCTCCCCACCCTCTCTGTTGAGACCCCATGTGGAGTACTGTGTCCAGTTCTGGAGCCCCTAATACAGGAAGGACATGGAGCTGTTTTAGGGAGTCCAGGGGTGGACCATGAAGATGATCAGAGGGCTGGATTACCTCTCCTATGAGACAAGCTGAGAGAGTTGGGGTTGTTCAGCCCAAAGAAGTGGACTCTCTGTTGAAGCTCTGGTCTTCCAGTACTGTAAGGGTCAAAAACAATAAAAGAGAGTTTGAGGGGTTAACCCCCCCACCCTTTTGGCTTTACTTGATACCTGTCGAAACCCCTGTCCCCCATGGGTAGTACACATTCTCGCTCAAAAAGGGAATAAGGACACAGAGTGAGGGGTTTCTATCTGCTGCGTCTTTATAAACAGAGTAGTGGTGTACAAATGCAAATATAATGCAAGCCATGGATAGAATGCAAAAGATAGGAGGAAGACCTCATGTACGGTCTAATATAATAAATGGAGTGCGTTGGGCTGGCTGTTGTGTGTGTGAGAATGGGCCACCCATTATTTTTGAGGACTGAACAGTAGGAAAGCAGGATGGGGGTTCTTACACTCCCGGCACATTGAATGAGGCGGCAGCGACAGCTCCAGCTGCTGGTCAGCATTTAGCAGCCTGATGGACTGGAGGGCTGTAGACATGCACCACGTGGGCAGCAGTGTATGGCAGCACGTGGCAGTGCTCAGGCGGCTCCGGCTCAGCTGGGCTCGGCTCCTCTCGGTTCTTCCCAGCTCGGCTTCTCGCGGCTCTGGCTCTGCGATCCTCCTGGCTCCCCTCGGCTCTGCTCAGGGCTTCTCCAGGCTCAGTGCCCCCACTGTTGTCTGGTGACTTGTATTCTAATGATACAGCGCACCATTCCAGGTGCTGCAATGCATTATGCCATCTGCATGCCAGCCCTGGCACAGCCCATCTTGAGTCCTGGAACAGAACAGACCAGCTGCAGGCAGGCAGGCGCCCCTCCCCAAGAAGCCCGCAGCTCAGCTGTCGACCGGTTCCTGGTTCCACAGGTACCGTTCAGGAGTGGTGTCCATTTAATCTCCCTTATATGGTGAAATGGTTTTATGGGAGACGTATTTTCTGTGGTAAGGGGCCTAACCCTTGCAAGTACCTGAAGGGAGCCTACAAGAAAGCTGAGAAGGGGAATTTTTTCAATGACATGTAGTGATAGGACAAAGGGTAATGATTTTAGACTGCAAGAGGGTAGCTTTAGGTTAGACATTAGGAAGAAATTCATTAGTGTGAGGGTGCTGAGACACTGGAATAGACTGCCCAGGGAAGTTGTGGATGCCTCCTCCCTGGAAGTCTTTAAGGCCAGGTTGGATGGTGCTTTGAGCAATTTGATCTAATGGAAGGTGTCCCTGTGCATGCAGGGAGGTTGGAACTAGATAATCTTTAAGATCCCATCCAACCCAAACTCTTACATGGTTCTGTGATTCTGTAAGTTAATATTCCTCACATTATAATAGCAACTGTAAGTAATTTCAATCGTAGGTCATCTTATTAATAGTAGGAATCAAATACGATATATTTTCTTGAAGTGCCATTAATATGCCTGAAATATTTACATTACCACTTTTAGTCATATTTTTCTAGACAGCACAATATGTCATTGAATGTTCTCCTTGCCTTAAACTTAGGTGGAAGAAGGAAGCAAAAATGTACGCTTGGGCTCACTAATTGGTCTCCTGGTAGAGGAAGGACAGGACTGGAAGCAAGTGGAAATACCAGCTCATGGTGATGATTCATCTTCTCTGGCTCCACTGGCACCTGCATTTACCTCAACTCCTGCAGATTCTTCAGTTTTAGACCTTCCGAAACTGGAACATAAACTTGGAAAATCGCAGTAAGTTTTTATGTTTTTTTGTAAGATGGAAGTTTTATTTAGTTAGGTCAATAGTGCTGAACCTAGAAGAATCCTTTTTTTCCTTTTCACCTAGTATTAAGCTGTTAGTTTAAGGGAGTTTTTCCATATGTGTGATGTAATAAAACTTGCCCGGAATATTATTTGCTTGTAAGCCCAATAAGTCAAAATAATACTTTTTTTTAGGGCACTTTCTATGGCTGTGTTTTTATTCTGACATACAATTTCCCTATGAAAGATTCCAAACTTGGATTAGGATTACGTTGTGTTGTCACAGAATAATTCTGGCTGGGAAAGACCTTTAAGATCTTTGAGTCCACCTATAACTTTACCAACCATTAACCTAAGTCTACTGAGTTAAATGCTTAAACCATGTTCCCAAGCACCACATCTATACATCTTTTAAACACCTCCAGTGATGGAGGCTTAACCACCTCCCTAAGTAGCCAATTCCAGTGTTTAATTACCCTTTAAGGGAAGATTTTTTTTCTGATATCCAACGTAAACCTCCTCTGGTGCAACTTGAGCGCGTTTCCTCTTGTCCTGTTGCTTGTTACTTGCAAGAGGAGACCAAGCCTCACCTCACTACAACCTCCTTTCAGGTAGCTGTAGAGAGCAATAACATCTCCCCTCAGTCTCCTTTTCTTCAGACTAAATAGCCCCAGTTCCTTCAGATGCTCCTGTTCTCCAGTCTCTTTCCTGGCTTCGTTGCCCTTCTCTGGACTCATTCCAGGACCTTGATGTCTGTCTTGTAGTGAGCAGCCCAGAACTAAACACTGTACTTGAGATGCAGCCTCACCAGTGCCGGTACAGGGCATACATCTTATGTATGTATAAGATGGACACGATTGCTTATACATTGAATGCTCAGTTTACCTATAACGTGTTTTCTGTTTATTTTTTTAGGAGATAAAAGTGAACAAACAAATGGCACATTCCAAAACCCATCCAAAGTCTTGCACCTTTGCTATTTGAATAATATCTTCCTATTTTCATAACAGTGGAGTGCCAAAAGCTCAAAACTATGGCTTTATGTGCTTTTTGTTTTGTTTTGATGTGTTATGGTACTCTAAGGATTGCAAACATCTTAGAAGGGGAATAAGTTAACCCCAAATTGTTAATCACATAACAGTAATCTATAAATCACTGGTTTGTGTCACAGGTTGTACCTTATTTGAAGGTATCACTCCTTATTTAGAGTGAATTGTGGAAACTCAAGACCTGTAAAATTACACCCTATGAAAGGAAAGAATTGGAAACTAGTTTTTTGTAGCATGTGCTATCAAACTGTTTGGTTTTGGTTGTTTTGGGGTTTTTTGGTTTTCTGTTGGTTTTAATTGTCTTGGTTCAGTTCTGGAATTCCACCAGGGTTGGTGACTCCACCACCACGCTCCCTGAGCAGCTTGTTCCAGTGCCTTCAGTAAAGAAATTATTCCTAATATCTAGTCTAGGAATATGTCTGTGTGCATTTTGCCATCTAACTCCCAGGAAATGGATCTCTCTGGCAGGTCCCTTGACCTTGCTTCTCTTCATAGCAAAACCAGCTTCCAACAGAATGCAGATTACCTTCTTGCCTTTCTCAATTATCCCATACAATGATGTCGTCAATGTACTGCAGATGGCCCAGAGCTCCACCCTTCTCCATTGCAGTGTGGATCAGTCCATGGCAGATAGTAGGACTATGCTTCCACTCCTTGGGCAGTCAATTCCAGATGTACTGAACACCCCTTTCAGTGGAAGCAAATTGGGGCCTGCACTCTGCTGCAGTGGGAATGGAGAAAAATGCATTACTGATGTCAAAAGTGGCATACCATATAGCTGCCTTGGACTCCAGTTCATATTGAAGTTCCAGCATGTCTGAAATGGCAGCACTCATTGATGAGGTAACTTCATTCAGACCATGGTAGTCCATAGTTATTCCCCATTCTCCATATGTTTGTTGAAGCCATATGTTTGTTGAAGGGTGAGCAAATCTTTCTGATCACTCCTTGGCTAATCAGGTTATGTATTTGGAGCATGGAGTCTCTGTTGGTATGGTATGAAGTCCTAAGGCAATAAAAAGGTGACTTCAGGTCACTGGGCTGGATGGTGGAGGGATCAGGAGTGTAGGTGGTGTTTTCCTTAGTTCCTTCAGTGGCAGAGAATAGTGAAAGGAACAGGAAAGCACACCTGATCAACACATGCCTTAGACACTGATGCCATCAGCTGAATTTTGGGTTGTTTGATCACGGGGATGTTTACATCACACCAGGCCTGCTGATGAGAGATGGAGTAGAACTATCCACAAGGGGAAAAAGGAATCTTGACCAGCAGTTGGCAGAGCATATTGAGAGTTCTAGATTTGAAGAGGGAAGGAGATAAAACCAGGCCAACTAGAGATGAGACATGGGGTGGCATGGCAATGTTAGGGGTGGAACTGATAGTCCAGCTCAAGGGCATCTACACCAATGCACGCAGCGTGGGCAACAAACAGGAAAAGCTAGAAGCCATTGTGTGGCAGGACAGCTATCATGTAGTTACAATCACAGAAACATGGTGGGACGACTCTTCTGACTGGAGTGTT
>NW_009953105.1:665234-761193 GCF_000747805.2 Chaetura pelagica | reverse complement strand
AAAGAGGTGGTGGGGTGGCTCTGTATGTTAGGGAGCGTCTTGAGTGCCTAGAGCTTGATGATAGTGCAGATAAGGTCGAGTGTTTATGGATAAGGAGAAGGGAAAGGTGAGTAAGGCACTCTGTTGGCTACCCAGACAAGATGGGGAGGTAGATGAAGCATTCTACAAGCAGCTGGCAGGGGTCTCACAATCTCTAGCCCTTGTTCTGGTTCCAGACATCTGCTGGAATCATAACATAGCTGAAAGGAAACAGACTGGGAGGTTCCTCGACTGTATGGAAGATAACTTCCTGACACAGTGAGCCTACCAGAGGAGGTGCCTCACTAGTTCTGCTGTCCACAAACAGGGAAGAACTGGTGGAGGATTTGGTAGTCAGAGACCGTCTAGGGCTTAGCAACCATGAAATGGTAAAATTCTCAATTTTTAGTTAATTAGGGAAGAGGAGTCACCAAAACCTCCACCAGGGACTTCCAGAGTTCAGACTTTAGCCTGTTTAGGACAGTGGTTGAGAGAGTCCCATGGGAGACAGTCGTGAAGGGGTTCAGGAAAGCTGGATGCTCTTCAAGAAGGAAATCTTAAAAGCACAGGAGCAGGCTGTCCCCATATGCCATAAGACAAAATGGCGGGGAGGACAACTGACCTGACTGAATAGGGAGCTCTTGCTGGGATTCAGGGAAAGTGAAGGGGAGCCTCTGTGATCAGGGATGGATGGATCCAGGCTTTTGTAGAGTAAAGTGAATTGACTGCCGTCAGTTAACTGTTTAGCTGTACCTCCAGAATTTCTCATTGGAGAATAAAAGGAAAACAGTGGAAAAAGCCAAGAAGGCCCTTTTCTCACCAACCAAACTCTTCAGTTTATTTGTTCTTGTTTTGTCTCTGTTTTGGCCTAGCTATGGCTAGGCTGGACTGTGTGCTCTTCAACACTGGAGAGCAGCTGGCCTCTGTACTTTCAAGGCTGTTATCAGGCCAGAGCTTCCTATGATCTTTCCTCTCCCATGGGAATCTTTCCACTCCAGGCCTGGGACTATAAAACTGAGAGACAGAGAGCAATTGAATCACAAAAGAAAACTGAGGCCGGCACACTGAGATGGAGTGTCCTGCTGCAAGTTCATAGCACTGGGAGGGACTGCAGAGGTGCTTAAAGCGGCAATTTTCCCATGCAAGTTTTTAACAATGAACAGTGAACCTGGCAGATATTCAGGCACAGCAGTGACAAAATCAGATAATAATAGTAATTCTTGGAGCCTCCAAATTCTCGCAAGCTGAGCACACCAGAGAAAGGAACAGAACAATTTTTCATAATGCCAAGGTTCATAAAGTAGCCCCCAGACTCCCCAGTCAAATTTTTAACCCAACTCATCCCCACAGAAGTCAATGTCTGAAAGAAATAGTAAAGTAACATATGTAGGAGATAGGACAGTAGTAAATTTAAGATGGAGTCCAAAAAGGCATGATATAACAGGTCTTTCAGAAATGCCATTATGAAGATTATTTGTTTCATTTTCTAATCTTCCAATATTTTCAATAAAAAGGAAAGCTTTTAACTTAGGTCCCATGTTGGGCACCAACTATTCTGTTTTCATTTAGTGATCAGGGTGAACCAAAACCAGAAGTAGAATTGCTCTCTGTTACCCCCCCTCCACCATCCCAAAGAAAGATAAAGGGGAAAATAAGGAAGAGAAACTTAGAGGTTGGAGATTAAAACTGGAACAGTTTTACTGAAACAATGAAACGAAATAACACTGTGATGGGGAACAAATATATACAAGACCCAATCTTGATGAACACAGAGATGTGTACAAGGATCCCTTGTGGCAGTGCTAACTCAGGAGGAGAGGGCACCTGATGAATTCAGATCCTGCAGAGCACATGGTGAGTTGACAACAAAACAGGAGCCTCTCTCCAAGCCGCAAAGATGAGCAGGATGAGGGGTATGGGATGGAATACAAGAGGTCGTGAGGTGGCTCTGTATGTTAGGGAGCGTCTTGAGTGCCTAGAGCTTGATGATAGTGCAGATAAGGTCGAGTGTTTATGGATAAGGAGAAGGGAAAGGTGAGTAAGGCACTCTGTTGGCTACCCAGACAAGATGGGGAGGTAGATGAAGCATTCTACAAGCAGCTGGCAGGGGTCTCACAATCTCTAGCCCTTGTTCTGGTTCCAGACATCTGCTGGAATCATAACATAGCTGAAAGGAAACAGACTGGGAGGTTCCTCGACTGTATGGAAGATAACTTCCTGACACAGTGAGCCTACCAGAGGAGGTGCCTCACTAGTTCTGCTGTCCACAAACAGGGAAGAACTGGTGGAGGATTTGGTAGTCAGAGACCGTCTAGGGCTTAGCAACCATGAAATGGTAAAATTCTCAATTTTTAGTTAATTAGGGAAGAGGAGTCACCAAAACCTCCACCAGGGACTTCCAGAGTTCAGACTTTAGCCTGTTTAGGACAGTGGTTGAGAGAGTCCCATGGGAGACAGTCGTGAAGGGGTTCAGGAAAGCTGGATGCTCTTCAAGAAGGAAATCTTAAAAGCACAGGAGCAGGCTGTCCCCATATGCCATAAGACAAAATGGCGGGGAGGACAACTGACCTGACTGAATAGGGAGCTCTTGCTGGGATTCAGGGAAAGTGAAGGGGAGCCTCTGTGATCAGGGATGGATGGATCCAGGCTTTTGTAGAGTAAAGTGAATTGACTGCCGTCAGTTAACTGTTTAGCTGTACCTCCAGAATTTCTCATTGGAGAATAAAAGGAAAACAGTGGAAAAAGCCAAGAAGGCCCTTTTCTCACCAACCAAACTCTTCAGTTTATTTGTTCTTGTTTTGTCTCTGTTTTGGCCTAGCTATGGCTAGGCTGGACTGTGTGCTCTTCAACACTGGAGAGCAGCTGGCCTCTGTACTTTCAAGGCTGTTATCAGGCCAGAGCTTCCTATGATCTTTCCTCTCCCATGGGAATCTTTCCACTCCAGGCCTGGGACTATAAAACTGAGAGACAGAGAGCAATTGAATCACAAAAGAAAACTGAGGCCGGCACACTGAGATGGAGTGTCCTGCTGCAAGTTCATAGCACTGGGAGGGACTGCAGAGGTGCTTAAAGCGGCAATTTTCCCATGCAAGTTTTTAACAATGAACAGTGAACCTGGCAGATATTCAGGCACAGCAGTGACAAAATCAGATAATAATAGTAATTCTTGGAGCCTCCAAATTCTCGCAAGCTGAGCACACCAGAGAAAGGAACAGAACAATTTTTCATAATGCCAAGGTTCATAAAGTAGCCCCCAGACTCCCCAGTCAAATTTTTAACCCAACTCATCCCCACAGAAGTCAATGTCTGAAAGAAATAGTAAAGTAACATATGTAGGAGATAGGACAGTAGTAAATTTAAGATGGAGTCCAAAAAGGCATGATATAACAGGTCTTTCAGAAATGCCATTATGAAGATTATTTGTTTCATTTTCTAATCTTCCAATATTTTCAATAAAAAGGAAAGCTTTTAACTTAGGTCCCATGTTGGGCACCAACTATTCTGTTTTCATTTAGTGATCAGGGTGAACCAAAACCAGAAGTAGAATTGCTCTCTGTTACCCCCCCTCCACCATCCCAAAGAAAGATAAAGGGGAAAATAAGGAAGAGAAACTTAGAGGTTGGAGATTAAAACTGGAACAGTTTTACTGAAACAATGAAACGAAATAACACTGTGATGGGGAACAAATATATACAAGACCCAATCTTGATGAACACAGAGATGTGTACAAGGATCCCTTGTGGCAGTGCTAACTCAGGAGGAGAGGGCACCTGATGAATTCAGATCCTGCAGAGCACATGGTGAGTTGACAACAAAACAGGAGCCTCTCTCCAAGCCGCAAAGATGAGCAGGATGAGGGGTATGGGATGGAATACTGACTCCTCTCTGTTCTGCCTCTCCTGGATCCTGCAGGGTCCTAAAGACCCTCTGTGTCCTTGTGTCAGTTAAATAAAATTAGCATGGGACCTCTCAAATTATAACATGGAATTTGGATATTTTTTTTAAAACCTCATTACCCTTTCTTTGCCGTGTTTGCTTTTGCTGTCACCATTTAGACTCCTCTCATGCAAAGTGGAAGACAAAAAGTTGAGGTCATTGGCTGAATGTTACCTGTAGTAGAAGGATGATCCAAGGAAAGGATCCTTGAAAGGATTAAGTCTTGCAGTTCAGTACCAAAGAACATCAGAATTGTGTCTGTTTCACTGCAACTTTTAATTAGAAATTCATCAACATCTTTGGATTGAAGCAATTGCTCTTTTTTTTTTTTCTTTTGGCAAGTGCTCAATGTGGTGCAAATATAGTCTCCTTTAGGAAAACATGAACTGGAGATTTTGTGGAAAGACTTGAAATCAAATATAATATTTTATGAAAATGCTCATGCTTTTGTATCTAAGAATTCTGAAATATCTTCTCTACACGTGGGTTTTTTCATCCTTTCAGAAAACAAATAGTGCTAAGGTGCAGTAGGTGTTCTATAGCTATATGTACTGTGCTTTATAGTGGATCATTCTGTTTTCAAGCAGAAGTGTTACTATTGAGCATACCCCATCCTGGGTCAAGATAGCAGGTACAGGTTTACTAGCATTATAGTATATCTTGGATATATACTGATTAAAATGTTTGAGTGTGGGAAGGCTTAATATTTCATCTTCTTTCATCACAGCTAGCCAAAAAATTAACAAAGGTGAGCAACCCTCATCTTTATTTTGCTCTATTTAAATTTGCTATCGTATTTTTAAATACAACTTTGTGTTAAAGCTTGGTGAAGGAGCACAGTCTGACTTTAGTGTTAGAATCACAGCGTTTGTACAGAAATCTATTTTCTTCCCCAGATCTTCCTTCTGGAATAGAGCATACATTGTACAGTTTCATGTGTTATACATTAAATAAGTTAATTATATTTTTAAATAGTTTCTTTTTCTCCTTATTTCTTTAGGGTTCGCTTAAGTCCTGCAGCTCGGAACATTCTGGAGACGCATGGATTAGATCCAAACAATATTACACCTTCTGGGCCACGAGGAATCTTCACTAAAGAGTATGTGGATATTTCAGTAAAGCTATTATTTTTTCCTTTGTAAGTGGAGCAGTCTCCATGAACTTGAAAAGTCTGTTTATTTAAAAACCTGACTTTATGTTCCAGTTCTTTCTATGTTGGAATGACTTAATTAAAATTGAAAAACTATTTGAGAAGATATGGAGAGTAGCTTTTGACACCAGTTCATACTGAAGTTCCAACTTGTCCTGTGCAGAAGCGGTGGTATAATCTCATTCAGGCCATGGTAGTCTACTGTTAGTCTCCATTCTCCATTAGGCTTTCACACTGGCCATGTAAAACTGTTGAAGGATGAACAAGTCCTTGTAAGAAGACTTCAGTTAATAAAAAATAATCTTTTTATATCAATCTGTGTAGTACTACTGTCACATTTCCTGCAGCTAAGCTGAATGGTGACTATCAGCTCCCAGGCAGCACTGTTAGCTACCATCACGGATCTCAATAATTTTGCTGCTCATAGGTGTATTCTGAGCCAAAACAAAATACCAGTGGCCTGTTTTCTTCAGCTGTTTGTCTTTAGGAAGCTCAGATCTTTTGCTTCTTTCACCTAGCTTTTTCAGAGTTCAGTTATCAAGTCTGTCAGAATTTAATTTGCTCCCTTTTTTTATTAGGATGGGAAAAGCAGTGAAGAAAAAACAGGAAGAAATCCAGACTTCTGTTTTTCTTCCATCTTGTTTGTTTCCCTGTCTGATTTAAAGAATGTTTACAAATCTGTTGTTTGTTATGATCAGGCTTCTAGTAGTTTACTATACTTTTTGAGTATTCTGATGTAATGATTGGCACTCAAGGGTCAGTGTAACTTGAAATTGAATCCAGAGAAGCAGACAGTGGAAGTCTGCTGCTTTTTCAAAGCTCTTTTTTGCATGGCGTTTGGCTGAGTTGAAATGAAATAAGGAGTTGAACAGATGTAATACCTGATACAGTAGCAAATTATCAGAGATAGTTTTTTCTTAATTGTGTGTGATGGTAGTTTATGATATGTTACTAGGTTATAGCAGATGGAAACCATCTTGGACTTTGAGCTACCTAATTAACATTCCCTAATTGTCTTGGAGATGTAGCAAAGATTTTTATGTGCCTATGAGAATTATCTAACAAAATCATCCTTTTTTCAAAGCTGCTCTTTTACCATGCAAAAGGTTTTAGAAATGTCATTTCGTGGCACAAGACTGTCTGGGGTTTTTTTAACCATTCATTTGAAATAGTGTTCATCTTTCAGATGCCTACAGACTCTGCTATTATGTTGAGTTTAAAATGAAATGTTTGCAAGTTTTTTTAGAGAGCTGTTACAAATATTAAGGAAAATATTTCTTTTGCTACTTTGAGACTATGGTTAAAATACATCCCATGCTTTATACCTGAGTGAGTTATGGATACCCCCAGGGCATCCAGCCTGCTGATCTGCAAGATAAGGATGGAGAGCAGAACAATATCCTCATAATCCAGGAGGAAGTATTTAATGACCTGCTATGGCATCTAAACATTCATAAGTCTGTGGAGCTGGATGGGATTCACCTGAGTGTCTGACAGCTGAGGCTTGCAAACATGCCTTTGAAACCAGTTCATACTGAAGTTCCAACTTGTCCTGTGCAGAAGCAGTGGTATAATCTCATTCAGGCCATGGTAGTCTACTGTTAGTCTCCATTCTCCATTAGGCTTTCACACTGGCCATGTAAAACTGTTGAAGGATGAACAAGTCCTGCTGATCACTCCTTGTCTTTCCAATTGTCTCAGCTTATGGATTGAGGATCACAGACTCTTGGTTCATGTGATATTGTTGTCAGTGCACCATTGAAGTAGCCATTGGCACCTGGTGTTGGTTGACTTTCAGCAAGCCAACAACAGAAGAGTCCTTCGAAAGGACAGACGAAATAGTGGTTCAGTGTCCTCAGTCTCCACAGCTGCTATACCAAAGAACCACCAATAACCTTCTGAGTCCTTAAAATATATTCTCTAGAAGTCTTCCGTGCCAAGGATGCACAGAGCATCTAGGCCAGTCACTATAAGGTGCTTTTGCCACTTTTTTCCCAGTGTGGCTCACTTTGGCCTCCCCAACAGCCATTTCTTGGGATTGCCTAGTCACTCCAAAAATAGTGATGGATTCTGTTCTTTCATGATTCAATGGCATTAGGGTGCACTGTGCATCAGTGTCCACCAAGGCATTTTACTTTTGTGGTTCTAACATGCCAGGCCATTGAATTCACACAGTCAAATAAACTTGGTTGTCTCTCTCCTCCTCCTGGCTCAAGGCAGGACTCATTTAATATTAACATATTTATAGTACCCTCTATTGACAAATGGATTTGTGCAATTTTCACTCTCCCTACTCACACCTGATACACTCATTGGAGACTATCCTCCTGGAAGAACTTCCTCCTGTATTTGTTATATTTAGCAACTCACATACTCATGCCTGTAGGGCAGCAGTAGGTTTTTTATCCCATCTTCTCATGTCCTCTCCGTAATCATGCAGGAGTAACCATAGGACACTTAGTAGCATGTTCCTTTTCTCTTCATTCAGTCTTATGGGAGCGCCTCACCTTCTAATGGCTGCAGTATGGCCCACTTCCCTTGTAGGGGGTGGTACAGTTACTTAGGAAAGACTTAACTAGAAGTTAAAATTACTAAAAAGAAAATTGGTTCAGTCCTGGCTCAAACCAGGACACCTATCCTGTGTATCTTGGTAGAGACTTACAGAGTAGTTGGAAAGTTGTGTCCAACCCTTCTATTTCCAGTTCTAGTATAATATTCATTTGCCTTACTTGTACTGAAATCTGTTTAATTTGATTTACTTTGGTTTTTCTCCAATTCTACTTATATGCAAGCTTGCAGTTTTGCACCCATGACAGTCATAGCGTTGCTGTACCTGCTTTTCTTAATCAGTTAAACTGTAGAATTAGTGGGGCAGAAATTATGTTTGTATGTATAAAATATTTATATAATATATAAAATATAAATTTATATGAAATGTTATTTTATATGTATAATTTATATCTATTTACATATCATACTCATGTATGAGTTTCAAAACTCTTGATTGAATCTTCCATTCTAAAAATAAGCACAATTTTGTCAATACATTTTTCAGTCGGCACCCTAAAAGCCACCAAAATTATTAAATCATTTTGACTTTGCTATGATAGGTAGGACTATCTAGTTTTTTGTATTTTGTATAATACATGGAAGTAATTTTAAAGCATTTCAGTAGCTTCAAAATATAGAAGAAGATACAAAAGCTTTATTTTATTTATTATAATAGAATAATAGAATGGTTTAAGGTAGAAGGGACCTTAGAGATCATCTAGTTCCAACCCCTCTGCATGGGCAGGTACACCTCTGTCGCAGTTTGACTCAGGTCCGACAACAATGCTCTCGATCCCCTCCCCCTCCCACCCAGGTAGGGAAGGAGAGAGAGAAAAAGAGAGAGACTTGGCTGGATTGAAAACTAAACTACACAGCTTTAATTAAAACACTAATGAATCATACAAGAAAATATATACAATTATATACAAATATGTTCAGATACAGGCAAAAGCCTCTTGCCTGCCCCCACCCCTCTGCAACTCCCACAGCACTTCCCTGAACCGCGAAGAGTCCCGAGGAATCCCGGAGCTGCTGCTGGAGAAAGCAGAGGGTGATGAGGGTCAGGAGAGCTGGAGCCTAAAGGTCAACGGTGATGGATGGACGGAGTCCTCCCCAGACACCGGCCATGGATGGAAGGGAAGGGAAGAAGAAACAGGAAGGAAGTTGTCTTCTGTGATCTCTGACCTTCCTCTGAGCTTACGTAGATATATGGAATGGAATATCTTTGGCCAATTTTGCTGTCTGTCTAACTCAGCCTCCTACGGGGGGGTCACAGATCTCCCCATAGTGTCTGAGCCGGCAGAGTGCAGGTGCGGCCTTGAAGCCTCAGTAGTTAGAAAAACATTCCTCTGTCTTATCAGCCTAGCAGAACACACTGTTGCTAGTTACAAGAAAGCTTACTGAAGGAAAAAAAAATCAGTAAAAAGAAAAATTGGCTTCCTCCTGGCTCAAACCAGGACAACCTCCCACTAGATGAGGTTGCTCAGGGCCCCATCCAGCCTGGTCTGGAACACTTCTAAGGGTGGGGCTTCCACAGCTTCCCTGGGCAACCTGTTCAGTGACTCCCCACCCTCACACTAAAGAATTTTCTCCTCACATCTAACTTAAATCCCCCCTCTTCCACTTTTGATCCATCACCTCTTGTCCTCTCACTACAAGCCCTTGTAAAAAGTCTCTCCCCAGCTTTCCTGTAGGTTCCTTTCAGGCACTGGAAAGCTGCTGTAAGGCTTCCCCAGAGCCTTCTCTACTCCAGGCTGAACAGCCTCAACTCTCTCAGCCTGTCCTTGTAGGAGAGGTGCTCCAGCCCTTGGATAAACTTTGTGGCCCTCCTCTGGACTCACTTCAGAACTTCATGTCCTTTCTGTGTTGAGTGCTCCAGAATTGGACACGGTACTCCAGGTGGGGTCTCACAAAAGCTGAATAAAGGGGGAGAATCACTTCCCTTGACCTACTGGCTACACTTATTTTGATGCATCCCAGGACACGGTTGGCTTTCTAGGCTGCAAGTACACATTGCTGGCTCATGTTGAGCTTCTTGTCCACCATCACTCCCAAGTCCTCCTCCAGACTGTTTTTGATTAGTTCTCCACCCAGCCTGTATTTGTGCTTGGGATTGCCCCTACCCAGGTACAGGAACTTGCACTTAGCCTTGTTGAACTTCATGCAGTTTGCATAAGCCCACTTCTCAAGCCTGTCAAGGTGCCTCTGGATGGCATCCCTTCCCTTCAGCGTGTCAACCTCATCACACTTTGGTGTCGTCAGCAAACTTGCTCAGGGTGCACTTGATTCCACTGTCCATGTTGCCGACAAAGATGTTAAATAGCACCAGTCTGAGTACTGACCCTTGGGAAACACAACTCGTCACAGGTCTCCATCTGGACAACAAGCTGTTTATCACAACTCTTTGAGTGTGACCATCCAGCCAGTTTCATACCCAATGAGTGGTCCATCCACTGAATCTGTACTGTTCCAGTTGTGATACCAGGATGTTGTGTGGGACAGTGTCTAAGGCTTTGTTGAGGTAGATGCTGTCAGTTGTTCTTCCTTTGTCCACTGATACTGTGACCCCATTGTGGAAGGCCACCGAATAAGTCAGGCAGGATTTGCCCTTGGTAAAGCCATGTTTGTTGTCACCAATCAGTCCTTTGTTTTCCACGTGCCTTAGCAGAGCCCTCAGGAGGATCTGCTCTAAGATCTTGCTCGGCACAGGGGTAGGACTGACTGGTCTGTAGTTCCCTGGGTTTTCCTTTTTTCCCTTTTTGAAAATGGGGATTATGCTTCCCCTCTTCCAGGCAGTGGGAATTTCACCAGACTGCAATGATTTCTCAAATATGATGGAAAACGGCTTTGCAACTTCATTAGCTAGTTCCTTCAGGTGTCGTGGATGAATCACGTCAGGTCCCATAGACTTGTGCAACTTCAGGTCCTTCAGCTGGTCATGAACCTGCTCTTCTCCTATGGTGGGGACATCTTCCTTTTCACAGTTCATGCCTTTGCCTTCTCTAACTTGGATGGTGTGACCAGAGACTTTGCTGGTGAAGACTGTGGCAAAGTAGTCATTGCGTACATCAACCTTCTCTATGTCCTGCATAGCCAGGTCCCAATTTCCTTCTGAAGCAGACCCAGAGTTTCCCTCATCTTCCACCTATTGCTGACATACCTGTAGAAACCTTTCTTATTAACATCCCTGGTGTGGTCTAGATCTCTGTGCTTTGGCCTTCCTTACCTGACCTCTTGCTTCTCTGACAACTTCTCTGTACTCAACCAGGATACCTGGCCCTGCTTCCACTCTTTGTATACCTTGTTTTTGCATTTAGCTGTGTCCAGAGGCTCCTTGCTTATCCATACAGGCCTCAGGGCTCTCCTACCTGCCTTCCTCTTTTGTGGGACACATAGCTCTTGGGCATGGAGGAAGTGTTCCTTGAATGTGGACCAGCTTTCCTGGTCTCCCCTTCCCTCCAGAATTTTGTCCCGTGGTACCCTACCAAGCAGATCCTTGAAGAGACCAAAATCTGTTCTCTTGAATTCAAGGGTGCTGAGCTTGCTTTGCTCCTTCCTTGCTACCCTAAGGATCCTGAATTTGAACGTGTCATGGTTGCTACAGCCTAGTGTCCTGTTAAGTCTTCCACCATCAACCAGCCATCTCTGTTGGTGATAACAGAGACAGCTTGGAACTTGTTGGTTTCTCTGCCAGTTGGAGGAGGAAGTTTTCATCAGTGCACTCCAGGAACTTCCTGGATTGCTGGTGCCTTGCTCTATTGTCCCTCGAGCAGATATTGTGGTGTTTGAAATCCCCCATGAAGACCAGGGCCTGTGAGTGCAAGGCTGCTCCTATCTGCCTGTAGAGAGCCTCATCTGCTTGGCCATCCTGAGCTGGTGGCCTGTAGCAGACCCCCACTATGAAATATAATGAGCCAATTGTCTGTCTTATGATTGCCAGATTAAAACTATGAAGTAATTTTTGCATACATGCTGTGAGGGATATCTTAATGAAGTGATGGAAGTTTAGGGTGTATGATACAGACTTTTGTTATCAGATCGGGAGCATAAAGAAAGGAGATGTATGGCAGATACAGTTCTTTTAACAACTTGCTAGTATAGTTGCAGTTTCAGCTGCAAAACAACTATTTTATTATAGCTTATTTCCCTTGCAACTGGCAGTGGTCATGTAAATGTAGTCTTTTCTGATTAGCCCCATGTGCTTATTTTTAGCTTGTTGCTTTTTAAATACAGTACACCTAGGGGAAATGTAGTATTATAGCTTAAATGTGTGTCATACTGTGCCCACAAGAGGGAATTTTTGTGGTAATAGCTATATCGATACGAAGACCCTGGGCAAATGCTTACAGAGTAGATGAGATTCAGCCATACCTGGGACTGTTAGATATTACTCAGTTTTTGCCTTTGGTTCTTTACAGTGGTGCTGTCTTTCAGCTTGCTTATGAAGTGTGGACTTGTATACTATCTACATCTGTTTGTGCATATTTATGTCAGAAAGGTACAGAAAAGTGAATGATAAATGTACTACTCAGTTTTTAGTGAGCACAAAGTTACATTAAATTCAAATTATTACAAATATAACAGATGAAACAGCTTTTTTTGATACTTTATAGCTTGACTAAGTTTGATATCTTACTTAGAAGAACTGTTAATGCAGTTCACAAGTTACCTTGTACACTTGTAATTAGGGTTGATTAATGTAATCCTTATCAGTTAATAATAATAATCTTCTTAATGTTTGGTTTATCAACAGAAATCTAAATACATGGAAGTGGCTAATTAAAATAAGCGATCAAATAGTAATACTTTGGGAATTTTTAAAATAGTTTCTTTGTTGTTGATACTTCACTGTGTTTAATCACCAGGGATGCTCTCAAACTTTTGAAAGAGAAGCAGAAGGGCAAACCCAGTGAATTGAAACCTATCGTTTCTCCAGCTCCTCCCCAGCCTACGGCAATACTTTCTGCTTTGCAAGTAACAGCGGTGACTTCTGCTTATCCAAGGCCAGCAGTTCCACCAGTTTCCACACTAGGACAACCTCCTGCACTGGTAACATGTCTTAAGTTCTCAATATTACTACAGCTAAATATTGCCATGGCTACCTAAGTAGCCATATGACATATTCCACAACTGGAGAGATGAAGGAAACTAAGGCCACCAGTATTCCAAGCAGGCATGTGTAGTTTTTAGTATGTTTGACTGATTGTAAAGCAGTGTAATTCAAACTGAAGAGCTGTTGAAATTATGGTCTACACACTACTTTGTGTAACATGTAAATTGAAGCCATGAAAAAAATTTACATTGCCGGCCCTGGAAAAATCAGAGAGGGGAAAGTTAGAGAGGCAGCAGTTTTATTTCACTCTTCAAACTGAAAATGCCACTAGTTTTGTGTCATACACTCGGATCATTACATAAATGTGTATTTTCAAACTCAGAGAGACTTAAATCCTGATTTATTTTTCCAGTACTTGGTTCAAGAAGTGAGGAAGGGTTTAGTGGTTGCTTTGAAGAGTAGTTTTGCACACTGCAGCACCTGAATACAGTTTCTACATCAACAGTGTTAGAAATACCAGATTTTTTTTTTCTTAAAAACAAATACTGGTGCTGAAATTTTAGTAGAAAATGAAAAACTTTTTTGAAAAATGGGGAGAAAAACCTTTCTGGGTCTAGAACTAAATTTGAAGTATCTTTACAGGCTGAACTTTACAATGTAGCTACAATTAATAATACTCCAAAAGTACTGCTTGCTTTTTTTTTTTCCTTCCATTGTTGGAAGAGCCAAACAAAGCACAAAAGCTCAAACCTAGTTATTTTTCCATCATTGAAACAAAATGTTTCTATGATTGCACCAGAAAATAGATAATGCAATATGTGTGTTGAGTACTAGTCATTATGTAGTAAATATGCTATAGATTAAGTATACAAAATAATGTTTCACAGACTCGCTTATTTTCTTGCTTTTTGTAGTCACTGATAATTCAAACAATTCCTTGAAGTTGACTTGCTTCTATTGAGAAGTTGGGAAAACATCTGTATTGAAACATTACTGAATATATCTGGAAGGACAGAGAATAACAAAAAAAAAAAATACACAGTGAAACCTGTCTGAGGAACCACTCAGAAAACTAAAAAAACAGTAGCTTATTGAGGAAGAATTCTATTTAGATGAAACTAAGCATATTCTGAACAATATACCAGGTTTGACAGATGGAACAGTGCTTGTATACTCTGGCTGAGAATAATGCCTGAATATTTTGAATTTTTTTTAGGCAGTCTGCCAGAATAGTAGCATTAATTCCATAGTGTAAAGTGATACTGTCTGTATTCTATAAAACCTGTTGTATTGATCCAAGTTAAGTGGAATAGACTGGAACACTCAGTCTTAATCATATTAACTGAAATCACATTGTTAGAATGTATCACTTTTTGATATCTAGGAGATATTTGAATTGAGCAGGTGTCTTAAGTGACAATGCATCGATGCTGGAGTCCTGTTTCAGCAAAGGGAAAATGTGTTTGCTCGCTTGGTTTTTAATATGCAGCATATGATTTCTTTCAGGGCACATTCACAGAAATCCCAGCTAGCAACATCCGAAGAGTTATTGCTAAGAGATTAACAGAGTCTAAAGCTACTATACCTCATGCATATGCTGCTGCTGATTGTGACATTGATGCTATTTTGAAATTAAGAAAATACTTGGCCAAAGGTTAGTGATTAAATTGATTTATTTTAACATGTGGTACTAATGCATTGTTTGTCTTGCTTACATCACCTTGCCTAGGAGGTTTATAAAAATAGGCAGAACACTATGCATTCAAGTAAACTTTTTCAATATTTTGTATGTTGGATTCAACCTGTATTTCCCTGTGATTAGTGAATTGGACAAGTTACCAAGATACAGGAAGACAGGTGTTACTTTGCCAATTAACACAACACTGTAGGCATCTGCAATTTAACGAAGAACTGCATTTTTCTAGTAGTTTCTTGTTTCCTTCCATCCAGATGTAGTAATATTTAGCTTCTCAGTGGTTAAAATCTCAAATTATTCATGTGAAAGATAGTAGAGGAAGCTTCAAATTAAAATACACTCATGCTCTGTCCTTCTAGGTACAATGTTAATATTTAGTTTTGCTGGCTGCTTTGTTGAAGTTACTGGAAGAGGAAAGCTAATGCAGCCTCTTAAATTCTGTATGAGCTTTATCCATGATGAGGAAAAAAAGTGAGTTTTTAACACATGCCAGCCAATGCATGGCAAATTCCTCTTGAAAGCAAAGAAATGGCATTAATGTGAAGGAAGCAGGGCTATCACTTTCGCTGAAGTTTATTTGTATACATAAAGCTATATTAAGCTGTTGAAACAGAAAACTGCTCCACAGAAAACTGAATTATTTTAAAATAGGCATAGACAACTGGATTAAAAAAAATCCCAGTTTTCATAGCATGTCCACTGTGTCTCATTTATACAAAAATGTTTATGTATAGGATTACAAATTTTTCCCTTTTTGTCTCCACTTTTATTCACAGAAGTAACTTACTTAGAAAAAGTTACTGAAATCTAAGGTCATAATCAAAGATTGCTTTGTTTTTGCTAAAATTAGCCGAGGATACTGTACAATAGCGTGTTTTAATAGTTTCAAAATTAACTATGCAGACTGTAATCTTTTCCCAAAATCTTAATTCAACAAAGTATATATGACAGGCTGTGAGAGTTGGACTTATTCAGCCTGAAGAAGAGAAAGGTCCAGGGGAGACCTTATAACTGCCTTCCATTACCTGAAGGTGGCCTACAGGAACGCTAGGTAGGGATTTTTTACAGGGGTATGCATTGATAGGATGAGGGCAGATTTAGATTGGATATTAGGAAGAAATCCTTTGCTGTGAGGTTGTGAGACAGTGGAACAGGCTTCTCAGAGGAGTCTTGGATGCTTCATCATTGAAAGTGTTCAAGGCCAGGTTGGATGGTGCTTTGAATAACCTGGTCTAGTGGATGTGTCTCTACCCATGGTAGATGGGTTGGAACTAGATGATCTTTAGTGTCCCTTTGAACCCAGACCATTCTATGACTCTATAACATGCATTTAATAAAACAAGAAGATTTTTCAATAGAATACTCTTAGGTAAGTAATTAATTTTCAAGCAAAATATGACAAAAGTCATGTTTGCTTAGCGTCCTTTTGTTTTAGGACTTCTCTTAGTTGGGTAAAAAAACCTCAGTCATAATTTTTATCTGTTGTGTTTTATCTGCTGCAAATCAGTTAAGATCAATTTTTCCTAATATCCAATCTAAATCTTCCCTGGCACAACTTAAGGCCAATTCCTCTTGTTCTATCACTTGTTACTAGAGAGAAGAGACCAACACCCACCTCACTACAATCTCCTTTCAGGTAGTTGTAGAGAATTATAAGGTTTTCCCTCAGCCTGCTTTTCTCCAGACTAAACAACTACAATTTCCTCAGGCACTCCTCATGAGACTTGTTCTCTGGGACCTCCACCAGCTTCGTTGTCCTTCTATGGACTCACCCCAGCACCTCAATGCTGTTCTTCTAGTGGGGGACCCAAAACTGAACATAGTATTCAACGTGCAGCCTCAGCAATGCAAAGTACAATGGGACAATCACTTCCCTAGTTCTGCTGGCCACACTATTGCTGATACAAGCCAGGATACTGTTGGCCTTCTTAGCCACCTGGGCACACTACTGGTGGTTGATCCACACCCCCAGGTTCATTTTAGGGTGTTTTTGTTTGTTTGTTTCTGGGTTTGTTTGTTTGTTTTCTGAGAAAATGGTATTGTGGTTGCACTAGACCAAGTGCATAGATCTTCAGAAGCTTTCTTGATATCATCTGTAAATATTTTTATATGACAAGACTGACAACTCAAATGAGTTATTTTTTTGTCTTCAGTGAAAGGCAGACACATTAACAATCCAATGTTCACTGTATATTATTCCAGATATAGCTGTAGGTAGGTGGGGGTTTTTTGTGGTTGTTGTCCCACCTCCCTCCCATTTCTCCCCACCAACCCAGAATGATACACCTATTTTGTGTAGTATCTCTTCAAGCTTAAATCTTTAATATGGTTCTCCCACTTGGTCCTCTAGATGCTAGTGCAACATTAGAATGACTTTTTATTTACTGAAGGCTTTTGCCTCGGGGCAGGGTTAAAATACAGCTTTGGTGTTACCACAGTGCAACATCAAGAAGTATCTTCAAGGTCCAGGTTAAATTTAGCTTTTAAACACAGGTAAGTGTTCATGTGGTGATATGCCTGACAAAGAGGTGGATACTCTTTTCTCTCTCCTTGATATAACAAAAGATCTGCTTGCAACCAGGTATTTCTAGCAATTTAGAGGGGTATTTTTTGCTTTTTTCCTGGGGGTATCCAAAACCAGAGATCTTGTGATATGGAATTATACCATAAGACATAAGCCCTCTAGGAGTTTTAGGGTATTTCGTAGTCATTGTTCCTGAGGCTTTAACCTATGAGTGAATTTTCTCTCAGCTGACATTGGAGGGCTACTGATAAGTACTGATGACTAGCCCATGGTTGTTTATCCATTTGTGAGGTCCTAAATTGAATTAGACTGGTATATTCAGATTTTCTAGATTATTATAAAGGAACTACTTCTTTCATTGGTGTTTTGAATTAATACTTCTTTAATGCAAAAGTACTTAGGTAATTTTTTTACCTGATTTTTTTTTTTTAAATTGCATCAAAGACAACTGATGATGTTGGTATTTTCTGTAAACAGCAGCAAGTCATAAGAAATATATATAAAAAAATGTCTTAGAAATGCTCACTTAAAATTTTTTGCATCTCTCCTGTAGTGGTAGGAATGAACCATGTATCTTTGTAGGAAATTGAATTGCAGAGATGGTCCTGGTCGATGTTTTTTTTCTGGTGGTTTCTACTGCATTAGGAGCCATAATGTGGAAGTTTCATGCAGCATTCTGTCCTGTAAGCTGCTTTGTTTTGGGGGTAGAGTATAGCAATTATCCCTATTGTAGACTTAAATGATTGGGAGTAAGTTATCAGACATACTTCTTTTAACTGTACTCCTATATTTTCACTGTATTCTTTAGTGGGCAGTGGTATTTTTGTCAAGGGTTAGGAATGTAATATATCATTAAAATGTAAATTATTTGATGAGTAAGATACAGGTTTGGCTGATGTTGACTTCTGTCAATTACAACATGGTACTTGCAAATTTCATTGCGTTACATTAGAATTCTGGCTTTCTTCTCTCAGAGAAAGCAGACAGCATCTTTGGCTGTAGGCTTGCTAATTTAGCAAAGAGGGCTTTAAACTAGAGTTGCCAAGGGAGAGGATCCTCAGTCCATCCCACTGCCATGACTTTGAGGCTAGAGCCAGTAATAGAAGTCCTGACCTTGGAGAGGGATTACAAGCTAGCAGAAGAACACCTGAAATGCAGAAGAATGTAATCCCAGCCAGTAGGACAGCTTCAATCGTGGCCCAACTTAAATGCCTCTATGGAAATGCATCTAGCATGGGGAACAAAAAAAGAGGAATTAGAGACAAATGCATGCCTGCAGGGAAACAAGCATGTGGATTAGCTACACACCATCTGGGAAGGATGACTGAGTGGATGAGGCCTCCTACAGACGTATAGGAGCAGCTTCACACTTACAAGCCCTGGTCCTCGTGGGGGATTTCATCCACCCCAGTATCTACTGGAGGGACAACACAGCAAAGTACAAACAATCTGGGAGGTTCCTGGAGTAGGTTGATGATAACTTCCTTCTCTAAGTGGTAGAGGAACCAATGAGAGAAGATGTTATGCTTAACCTTGTTTTCATCAACGAAGATGGACTGATGCATAAATGAAGCTTAAGGGCAGCCTTCACTGCAGTGACCCAGAATGATGGAATTCTGGATCTCTAGGGCAACAAGTAGGGGACAAAGCAAGCTCGCTACCTTGGACTTCAGGAGAGCAGACTTTGACCTCCTCAGGGATCTGCTTGGTAGGGTACCATGGGATAAAGCCCTGGAGAGAAGCGGAGCCCATGAAAGCTGGTCAGTATTGAAGCATCACCTCTGCCAAGCTCAGGAGCAATACATCACAACAAAACAGAAGGCAGACAAGAATGCCAGGACACCTGCATGGATGAACAAGGAGGTCCTGGACACACTGTCCTTGGAAACAAGGACAGATAGCCTATCAAGGGAAATAAGAAAAGCTACTACAGGTACATCAGTGATAAAACGAAGAATTGGGACAATGTGTGCTCACTCCAGAAGAGAGACCTGGTCATGTGATGTATTGAAAAGGCTAAGATACTCAGTGACTTTTTAACCTCAGTCTTCAGCAGCACACCACCCAAGTTGCAGAAGGCAAAAGCAGGGACTGGGAAAAGGAACATCTACCTGCTGTAGAAGAGCAGGTTCGAGACCATCTAAGGAACCTGAAAGTGCACAAGTCCCTGGGACCTGATGAAATCTATCTGCATCTCCTGATGGTATTGGCAGATGAATTTGCAAAGGCATTTTCCATCATGTTTGGGAACTTATGGCAGTCTGGTGAAGTTCCGACTGACTGGAAAAGGGGTAACAAAAAAGAGAAAAAAGGAGGAGGTGGGGAACTACATGCCAGTCAGTCTTATTTCTGTGCCCAGCAAGATCATGGAGCATATGCTCCTGAAGGTGCTGCTAAGGCACGTGGAAAACATGGAGGTGGTTGGTGGCAACAAGCATGGCTTCAACAAGGGCAAATTGTGACTGACAAATTTGGTGGTCTTCTATCATAGAGATATAGCATCGGTGGACAAGGGCGGAGCAACTGATGCCATAGAATTACAGAATGTATTAGATTGGAAAGGAACTATAAAGGTCATCTAGTCCAACCTATATCTCTCCAACTTTGAGAGAAGGATGTTGTGGGGGACCTTGTCAAAGGCCTTCCAGAAGATCAAATATATGACATCTCTAGGTCTTCCCTAGTTCACTGGTGCAGTCACTCCATTGTAAAATGTCACTAGTTTGGTCAGGCAGGGTTTGCCCCTAGTAAAGCCATGCGGTCTGTCCTGAAGCATTTCCTTGCCCTCCATGTGTCTTAGCATGTCTTCTAGGAGGATCTCTTCCATGATATTCTATGATTGTATGTTGGAAGGGACTTTAAAGATCCTGTAGTTCCAACCCTTCTGTATGGACAGGGACACCTTCAACTAGACCAGGTTGCTCAAAGCCTCATCCAGTCCTTGAACACTTCCAGGGATGAGGCTTCCACAACTTCCCTGAATAATCTGTTCCAGTGTCTCACCACACTCACACTAAAGAATTTAGTCCTAATGTCAAACCTAAATCTCTCCTCCTTCAGTTGAAAACCATTACCTCTTGTCGTATCACTACTTGCCCTTAGAAGAAGTCCGTTCCTCCCCAACTTTCCTGTAGGCCCCTTTTTCAGTACTGGAAGGCCGCTATAAGATCTCTGTGGAGCCTTCTCTTCCCCATGCTGAAAAACCCATCTCTCTCAGCCTGTCTTCATATGAGTGGTGCTCCAGCCCTCTGATCATTTTTGTGGCCCTCCTCTGGACTTGCTCCAACAGCTTCATGTTCTTCCTATGTGGGTTCTCCAGAATTGAACACAGTCTTACACATAGATTGCTAATGATGGTAAAAGTTGCAGGTCAGTTATGTGGTAAGGGGATAGTTGTTTCATATCTCCAAACATGATCACTAAAAGAGATTTCACTTAATACGATTATCTATAAATAGTTTTCTCTTTACAAAAGCATTTCTGAAGGTATGTACATTACATGCAATAAACGAGACTCAAAAATTAAGTACTTTTGCTCCTTGATTTGTTCAGCTGATAGCAGTGATGATGGTAGCAGTGGCTTTTTTTCCTGTGAGAATGATGTGTTTAACATTGTGTAAATATCATTAATCTTCAGGATAATCTTGTAGCAACAGTGGCATACTCTGCATTGTATCTATAGTCTTTTCTTGTGCTGCCAGTTGTGATTTTAGGTAGTAATGTCAGCTTCCTAAAACCTGGACAGAAACAATGCAGAGTAACTATAGCCATTGTTTTGATCTGTTCTTTTTCCCAAGCTTCTGAGGAACAGAAGCAAATGTACAAAGTATTTCATAGGCTCACATTGAAAAAATCCATTCCTCTCAAGGTTATGTTATGTTTCTGGCTAATGCTGCTTTTTTGTGTGTAATATTGCTTTTAATTTAAAATCTTTGTCATACTCATTTTGCAGCCCACTTCAGAATAAATTGTTAACCCATTTTAAGGATTTACAGGTGCCTTCACCTTGCTAGTTCTTACATTCTAAGGCCCCAAAAGTCACTGGAGAATAACTGTTACAGTTTAACTCAGGATCATCAATTAAACCAGAGACAACAATGTTCTCGACCCCCTCCCTTAGATGGAGGAGGAGAGATAAAATTATGGAGAGAGACTTTTCTGAATTGAAAACTAAACTAGACAGCTTTAGTTAAACAGTAATGATGAAAGAAAATATGTACAATTATATACAAATGCATTCAGGAATGTGCAAAAGCCTCTTGCCTCCCCCCACCCCTGGCAAATTCCAGAGCACTCTTCTTAGCTGTGAACAGTTCAAAAAAATCCTGGACCACTGCTGGAGAGAGCAGCAGAGCAGAAAACAACTGAGGGTAGAGTTATGAGGGTCAGGAATGCACAAGCCTAGAGGTTGACAGTGATGGTTAGATGGAGTCCTTTCTGGACACCGGCCATGGACGGAAGAGAAGGGATGAAGAAACAGGAAGGAAGTTGTCTTCTGTGATCTCTGACCTTATACTGAGCTTATGTAAATAAATGGAATGGAATACTTTGGTTGATTTTGCTGTCTGTCTAATCCAGTCTCCCTACAGGCGGGGTCATAGATAAAACTCTCCTTCTCCTGGTAGTGTCTGAGGTGGCAGGGCAAAGATGTGACCTTGGAATCTTGACAGTAATATAAACATTCCAGTGTTATCAGTCCACTAACTGGGACCCTTGCTGCTAGTTAAAAAGAGCTTACTGAAGGAAAAAAATCAGTAAAAGGAAAATTGGCTTAATCCTGGCTCAAACCAGGACAATAACATACTTCTTATTTAAGTTGAATGCAAGCTAATCTGTGATTATTCCTGTTAATGCATCACACTACATAAAGAATAGTCATCTCCAGTATTGTCTCTATATATTTAGATCCTATGATAGATTTCTACATAGACAGTAAATATATAAATCATAAAACACATATGGGCTGCTACTCATGAAAATGAGAAGTAATATTCAAGTTGCAGCTTTTCTGACCTTCTGGTTATAGGTAGCAAGAATGTCTCTGCTAAGGAGACTTCCTTTGGTCTCAAGGGGGAGAAAAGTTTTCTTGCTTATATGATTGTAGTTTGAAGATGACATACTTTCTGGCAAAGTTTCGAAGAAGGAAATCTCTTGAATCACTGGAATCTTTTCATCACACAGAAGATGGTAAACAAATCTTACAATAAATTATTGTTGTCTTTTCTTTTTGCAGATGACATTAAAGTATCTGTAAATGATTTTATTATCAAGGCAACTGCAGTTACTCTAAAGGTATGTGACAAACTGACTTTTTAAAAAAATTGTTTTACATTGAACTATCAAGGAGACAGTTTTTTGTGAGCCAATATGGAGATACAAATATGATCATAGCTAATTCTTTATGACATATTGTCTGGTTTTATTAAGCTATCCAGGTGAAATTCTCTAGATTGCCTATGCTATGGGCTGCAAAGATGGGAACTTCTTAGTAAAGATTCACTTACGATAGTTAGCATTTACAGATGAAGGTAGATGCTTTGTCAGCAATTGGGAAGATAAGTCTTCTGTTATTTGCTGTTGCATTTTATTTTCTTTTGCAGTTACAAACAAATACTGATCCAAGACTTAAACCAGTCTTCTATATTACTTCAGATATATTCTGATGGCATATTCAATGACTTCTGCTTTAAATTAAAAGATTTTCAGGTTTATTGCTAAGAATTGTCGTTGTTACTTTTGTCAATGTAAAAATTAAACAATTGCAATACATCCTGAAGTTAAGATCTTAAATTTCATTGATTAACTAATGCCGAACTACTGAAGTTTCACAGTCTCCATAAGATATTTGCATGTTCTTTGAGTAGAACTGGATACATTGCCTTCCAGTTGGTGTTGATTGATGTGCTTGGAAAACACTCACACTGACACTTGAATTTTTTTAAACGGAAAGGTTTCAGTGATCCTTCTTTAGGAGAAATCCCATGCCTTGGATCTGTCTCCTCTTAGTCCAGAGATTCTTAAATATAGTAACTTGGAAAACATGATGCGAAATTAATTCTATTTCCAAACTTGCGAAAAGAAAGAACCGTGATGATTTCACTTAGATGTAGAGTGCTTAAATTCAAATTGCACTTAATTTTATCGTGCATCATAGGTCTGAGCTCTGATTAGCCTGAAGGGATTTTTTTAAGGTTCAGGGGGAAATAGTGTCTTTCAGTGATCACTAACAATTGGAAAAATCTCTTTCATGCAGAAATATAATCGGGGACACACACACTTGATCCTTAAACTAGCCTATGGAGGCTAGTTTAGTGCCCTTATCATCAAGGCAATGTAATTATTTGTGACACTGAATTAATTCAGATTTTGAAGTAGTTTGTTACTGCCATGGATTTATTACCTATACATTCTTGCTTGCACAGTGATCACACCTTCTTGCTATATGGCAAATGCCTAGAAAAGTTAAACTTTTCTGGTATCATGGCATTGTTTGAACAGCAGGATCTAAAAGCTAAAAATAGACAAGATAAAGCAGAACAAGGATCCAGACTAGTTGAATTACCTCACAACAATATAAAAACATCAGAAAGGGACTGAAAGCCTTTTTCCTTATTTACCAGGGCTACTTTAAGTATTCAAAAGCTGGAGGAGGAAGCCTGGGGAAGAGTGGCTGGAAAGCTGCCCAGCAGAAAAACGCCTGGGGATGTTGATTGACAGCTGGCTGAACATGAGACAGCAGCATGCCTGCCTGGCCAAGAAGGCCAATGGCATCCTGGCCTGTATCAGAAATAATATGGCCTGCAGTACTAGGGAAGTAATTATCCCTCTGTAGTTTCCAGTTTTGACCCTCTCACTACAAGAAAGACATTGAGGTGCTGGAACCTGTCCAGAGAAAGGCAGCCAAGTGGTGAAGAATCAGGAGAACAAGTCTTATGAGTAACATCTGAGGGAACTGGGATTGTTTAGTCTGGAGAGGAGGAGGCTGACAGGAGACCTCATTGCTCTCTACAGTTACCTGAAAGGCCTCTTCTCCCAAGTGAACAATGATAGGTCTAGAGGAAATGGCCTGAAGTTGTACCAGGGGAGGTTTAAATTGGATATTAGGGAAAAAAAGTTACTGAAGGAGTAGTAAAGCATTGGAACAAGCTGCTCAGGGAAGTGGTGGAGTCACCAGCCCTGGAGGTATTAAAAAAACATGTAGACATGTAGACACACTTTGGGACATGGGTTAGTGAGCATGGTAGTAGGGGGTTTCACAGTTGGAACTGATGGTCTGGAGGTCTTTTCCAATCTTAAAGATTCTAGGATTCTGTGGTACATTTAGGTTGGGGAACTATTTCTGTGGATGTATGGAATTAAGAGAGAGCACTGCACTGGAATGGACTTGAAAAGTTTGTGCCAAACATGATCTCAGTATTAATGTACAGTCACAAGAGCAATAGATTAATGTATTATAGCAAGAGCTGTAGATTTTAACAGAAAATAGACAGGATACTGGGCAGTTTCATAAGCAAGTGTCTAATGCTGTCTGTCATGACATCATTGTCTTTAAATTGGAGAGACGTGGACTTGATGGATGGACCCCTTGGTGGTTAAGGAATTGGCTGGGTGGTTGCACTTTAAAGACTAGTCATAAAATGCTTCATGTCCAAATGGAGATCAGTGATGAGTGGCATTCCTCAAGGATTGGTACAGGGACCAGTGCTGTCAAACATCCTTGTTGGTGACATGGATGGTGGAATTGAGTGCACCCTCAGCAAGTTTGCTTTCTACTGGAGTGACTGCATCAGTGGACAAGGGAAGACCTACAGATGTCTTCTGTCTGGACTTCTGCAAGGCCTTTGACGTGGTCCCCCACAACATCCTTCTCTCTTAAGTTGGAGAGATATGGATTTGATGGGTGGACTGTTCAGTGTATAGAGAATTGGCTAGAAGGTTGCATCCAGGGACCCTGGGGCTTGGGTTAGAGATGTTAAAAGGAAGCTTTCTGCTATTGTTACTACCCTCTATTGGTTATCCAGATAGGCAATGACAAGGTTGCAGAGAGAAGTCCAAAGGCAATTAAAAAGGACTTCAAGGCCTTGGGGCAACTAGTTGCAGGCTCAGGTCTGCAGGTGGTGTTTTCATCAATCCATCAAGTGGTAGGGAAAAATACTGAAAGAGGAAGGAAAACAACTGATTAACACATGGCTCAGAGGCTGGTGCCACCATCAGAATTTTTTACCACTAGGAAGTTTATACAGCATCAGGTCTGCTGGTGACAGATGGCGTACATCTGTCACAAAGGGAGAAAAAGTTCCTCTCACGTGAGTTGGTGGAGCTCATTGAAAGGGCTTTAAACTAGGCTCAAAGAGGGAAGGGGATAAAACCAGGCTTGCTAGAGGTGAACCTAAGGACTGCTATCAGTCTGCTGTCTCAGTTGAGGAGGGAGATGGTGATACATATGGCAATAAAAACACAGGGCTCACTAATAGGTTAGTAACCATGGAAGTGGCTGAGAATGCTCAGATATCAGTTAGGACTTCTTTCCCCCAAATGGTGGCAGGATCATTAGCTCAGCTGAAGTGCATCTGCACCAATGCACGCAGCATGAGCAATAAGCAGGAGAAGCTGGAGGCTACTGTGCAGCAGGACAGTTAGACATACTTGCCATCTCAGAATCATGGTGGGGTGATCATCATGACTGGAGTACTGCAGTGAATGGCTGTAAGCTCTTAAGAAGGGATAGGCAAGGAAGGGAAGGTTGGTGGAGTGGTACTGTATGTTAGGGAGTGTTTTGATTCTGTAGAACTTAACAAACGTTGTGGTAAGGTCGAGTACTTATGGGTAAGGACCAGGGGGAAGGCCAAAAAAGCAGGCATCCTTTTGGGAGTGTGTTACATAACACCCAGTCAGGATGAGGAGGCTGATGACGCATTCTACAGGTGGTTGGCAGAAGTCTCCAAGTCACCAGCCCTTCTTCTCGTGGGTGACTTCAATTTACCAGACGTCTGCTGGAAATACAACACAACAGAGAAGAAACAATCTAAGAGGTTCCTGGAGTATATAGAAGATAATTTCCTGACACACCAGGTAAATGAGCCTATCAAGAAGGGAGCCTTGCTAGACAGACTATTTACAAACTGGGAGGGACTGGTGGGTGATGTGGTGGTCAGAGGCTGTCTTGGCCTTAGTGACCATGAAATGATAGAATTCTCAGTTCTTGGTGAAGTAGAGAGGGGTGTCAGTAAAAATGTTATGGATGTCTGAAGGGCAGGCTTCAGACTCGTCAGGACACTGGTTGAGAGTGTCCCTTGGGAGACAGTCCTGAAGAGCAAAGAAGCCCGGGAAGGCTGGATGTTCTTCAAGAAGAAAGTCTTAGAGGCACAGGGGCTGGCTGTCCCCATGTGTCATAAAACCAGCTGTCATCAAAGACGACCACCTTTGGAAAAAGGGGCAGGCATCTCAGGAGTCGTCCAGGGATCTAGCTAGGTCATGCAGAGAAAACATCAGAAAGGCAAAAGCACAGCTAGAACTCAACCTGGCCACTGCTGTGAGGGATAACAAAAAAGGTTTTTACAAATAAACAAACAACAAAAAGATAGTCAAGGAGAATGTCCACCCTTTATTGGATGCAGGGAAGAACATTGCTATCAAGGATGAGGAAAAGCCTGAGGTACTGAATGCCTTCTTTGCCTCAGCCTTTAATAGTCAGACCCATAATCCTCAGGGTAATCAACCTCCTGATAGGGATGGAGAGCGACAGCAACTCCCCATAATCTAGAAGGAAGCAGTCAATGACCTTTTATGCCACCTGGACACTCACAAGTCTAGGGGGCTGGGTGGGATTCACCCAAGAGCGCTGAGGGAACTGGCAGAGGAGCTTGCCAAGCTGCTCTCCATCATCTACCAGCAGTCCTGGTTAACAGATGAGGCGTCAGATGATTGGAGGCTTTCCAAAGTGACACCCATCTACAAAAAGGGCCAAAAGGAGGACCCAGGAAACTACAGACCTGTGAGCCTGACTTCGGTCCTAGGGAAGATCCCGGAGCGGTTCTTCTTGAGCATGCTCACACAGCAAGTGCAGGATAATGGTGAGATCAGGCCCAGCCAGCATGGATTTATAAAAGGCAGGTCCTGCTAGACTCACCTGATCTCCTTCTATGACCAGCTGACCCACCTAGTGGACAAAGGGAGGGCTATGGACTTTGTCTACCTGGGCTGTAGTAAGGCCTTTGACACCATCTCCCACAGCATTCTCCTTGAGAAACTTGTGGTCCATGGCATAGAGAGGTGGACTCTTCAGCGGATTAAAAGCTGGCTGAGTGGCTAGGCCGAAAGAATTGTGATAAATGGAGTTATATCCAGCTGGTGGCTAGTCACAGGTGGTGTCCCCCAGGATTCGGTATTGGGGCCAGTTCTGTTTAATATTTTTATCAGTGTTTTGGATGAGGCAATTGAGTTCACCCTCAGCATGTTTACAGATGACACTAAATTGAGCAGGAGTCTGGATCATTTCAAGGGTAGGAAGGCACTGCAGAGAGGTGTGGACAGGTTAGATGGAAGGGCTGAGGTCAGTGGGATGAGGTTTAACAAGACCATGTGCCAGGTCCTATACTTTGGTCACAGTAACCCCAAGCAATGCTACAGGCTTGGGGAAGTGTGGCTGGAAAACAGCCTGGTGAAATAGGATCTGGGAGTACTGGTGGACGGCTGGCTGAACATGAGCCAGCCGTGTGCCCAGGTGGCCAAGGAGTCCAACATCATCCTGGCCTGTATCAAAACCTGTGTGTCCAGCAGGCATAAGGAAGTGATCATGCCCCTGTATTCAGCACTGGTGAGGCTGCACCTCAAGTGCTGTGTTCAGTTCTGGGTGCCACAGTATAAGACACTGAGGTCCTGGAGCATGTCCAGACAAGAGCAACAAGGCTGGTGAGGGGTTTGAGAGGGCATGTCATACAAGAAGCGGCTGAGGGAACTGGGGTTGTTTAGTATGAAGAAGAGAAGTCTCAGGGGAGATGTTATTGCTCTCTACAACTACCTGTAGGGAGGTTGTAGAGAGGCCAGTGTTGGTCTCTTCTCCCAAGTAACTAGTGATAGGATGAGAGGAAATGGGTTTAATTTGTGCCAGGGGAGGTTTAGGTTGGATATTAGGAAAAATTTCTCTACTGAAAGAGTGGTGAGGCATAGGAACAGCTGCCTAGGGAGGTGGTGGAGTCACCATCCCTGGAGGCATTCAGGAAGCATTTAGATGTGTTGCTTCAGGATATAGTTTAGTGGTAGTGGTAGTTGGACTACGGTTGGACTTGATTATCTTGAAGGTCTCTTCCAACCTTAGTTGTATCTATTCTATTCTATTTACATTCTGGTAGTGATCTGTGGCTTTCAGGCACTCATGCCTTTGCATAGCTTGGCATTACATCATGTGCAAGTACCAGCTGGGTGCATCTCTTTGCCCTTCTCTACTGTATTCTGAAGTCTTATCTTTAATCCCATGAAGTGAGCTTAGCTAAAGAGTGAAGCACATAGCTGGATTCAGTCATAAATCAACAAGTAACACTTCTTGTGGCCTTTCAGATATGAAGTGGGATATCTCCCCCTGAAGTCTGGGGCAGTCTGTCCTTTCCTCACCTTCCTTCTTTTTTTTCTTTTCCAAATATTTCAGGTTTTACTGGTATAGATTTAGGTTAATGGAATAGCCTATTTAGTAACAGATTTTGGCCTTGCCAAATAAGAAGTTCTTTGCTAAGCAGGAAGTCTGGCCAAGCCAGACCAGGAAAAATTCCTCCTGAGACTCAACTGGAGTAAGGAATAAAATCACACTTCCTCTGGCCTTTCAGATAAGAAGGGTAGTGGTCAATGGCTTGATGTCCAGATGAAAAACAGTTACAACTGCTCTCCCTCAGAGTTTCGTACTGGTATTGAGAGCACCCTCAGCAAGTTTGCCAGTGACACCAAGCTGAGTGGTGCGGTCCATGTGCCAGAGGGATAGGATGCCATCCGGAGGGACCTGGACAAGCTGGAGAAGTGGGCCCAGGTTCAACAAGGCCAAGTGCTGCATCTGGGCCAGGGCAACCAGAGATGTCAACTCAGGCTGGGGGAAGACATGCTAGAGAGCAGCCATTTTAAAAGAGCTGGGGGCAACAGTGGATCAAAAGCTGGACATAAGCCACCAGTTGTAGCCCGGAAGCCAACCGTGTCCTGGGCTGCATCAGAAGGAGTGTGACCAGCAGGTTGAGAGAGGTGATTCTGTCCCTCTACTCTGCCATGGTAAGACCTCACTTCAAGTACTGCATCCAGCTCTGCAGTCCCCAACACAAGAATGATGTGTACCTATTGGAGCGTGTCCAGAGGAGGGCCACAAAATGGCTGCAGCATCTGAACATAGGCTAAGGGAGGTGGAGTTTTGCAGCCTGAAGAAGAGAAGACTCCGGGGGAACCTTATAGTGACCTCTCAATAACTGAAAGGGGCCTATAAGAAGGCTGGGGAAGAGCTGTTCACAATGTCATGTAACAACAAGACAAGAGGTAATGGTTCCAAGCTAGAAAAGGATAGATTTAGGTTGGACACTAGGAAAAAATTATTTAATATGAGGCTGGTGGAACAGGTTGCCTAGAGAGGTGATGGAGGCCCCATCCCCACAGACATTTAGGGTCAGGCTTGATGGGACTCTGAGCAATCTGTTCTAGTTGGAGATGTTCCTGCTTATTGTAAGGGGTTTGTATTAGATTACTGTTATGGTTTGGGGACCCTGGCACAGTGTTGGACACCTATAGAGAGAGAGGGGCCTTACGACCCTAAAAGACTGGAAGGGTCAGTATTCCCACCCACTTCCTGTCACAATCTATAAAAGGCAGGGAGCTGGAAGCTGAGCCCTTCTCCTTTCCTGCTCCTTTCTTTCTGCCAGGGCTGCTGCTGGTTCCTTTGGTTTCCCACATGCTCGCTCCAGAATCCAACTGCATGTGGTGCTGTGAGGAGCTGTGGACTTGTCCCCTGGAGCAGCCCTGCCTTTCCCATATCCCTGCCATCATCGAGAGCTGTTTTGTATATAGATACTTATCTGTTCTTCCCCCATGTTTTACCCGTTTATCTCGTGTTATAGTAAATTTGTTTCTAGTTTTAATTTCCAAAGTTTAAGTCTCTCTTCCTTATTCCTGTTCTATCTTTCCTTGGGAGGATAGAGGGGGATAATAGCAATTTTCTTAAGATTTTGGGATTCACTTTTAATATTTAAACCAGGACAATGACCTTTATAGGTCCCTTCCAATCCAATACATTCTATGATTGTATGATTCTATGACACCAAGCTATGTGGTGTGGTCAACATGCTGGAGGGAAGGGATGCCATCCAGAGGGCTCTTGACAGACTTGAGAGGTGGGCCTGTGCCAACGTCATGAAGTTCAACAGGGCCAAGTGCAATGTCCTGCATCTGCGTTGGGACTATTCCACAGACAATTACAGGCTCAAGAGCAGGTTCAAGATCATCCACAGAACCTGAAAGTGCACAAGTCTGTGGAACCCGTTGACATTCATCTGAGGCTCTTGAGGGAACTGGCAGATGAAGTTGCAAAGCCACTTAGCATCATCTTTGAGAAGTCATTGTAGTCTGGTAAAATTCCCACTGCCTGGAAGAGGGGAAACATAATCCCCATTTTCAGACAGGGAAAAAGGGAAGACATGGGAAACTACAAGCTAGTCAGTCTCCCCTCTGTGTGGGCAGGATTATGAAGCAGATCCTCCTGAAGACTGCTAAAACACATAAGAAAGGAGGAGATGATTATTGGCCGCCAGCATGGCTTCACCAATAGTGACTAGCAGATTTGGTAAGCATTTACAATTTGGTTGCAGCGTTGGTGGACAAGGGGAGAGCAACTGACATCATCTACCTGGATTTGTGCGATGTGTTTGAAACTGTCCCAGATAACATCCTGGTGTCTAAATTAGAAAGATATAAATTTGATGGATAGACCACTTGTTGGGTAAGGAATTGGCTGGATGGTCACACTCAAAAGAGTAGTTGTTAATGTCTTGATGTCCAGATGGAGGCCAGTGATAGGTGGCGTTTGATACTAGGTCCAGCACTGTTTAACATCTTTGTCAATGACAGGGACAGTGGAACTGAGTGTACCCTCAGCAAGTTTGCTGATGACACCAAGCTATGTGGTGTGGTTGACATGCTAGCCCTGACAGGCTGGAGAGGTGGGCCCATACCAACCTCGTGAAGTTCAATAAGGCTAAGTGCAGGGTCCTGCATCTGGGTTGGGACTATCCCACAGACAATTACAAGCTGAGTGGAGAATGGATTGAGAGCAGCCCTGAGGAGAAGGACTTGTGGGATCCTAGTTTATGAAAAGGTCAACATGAGCTAGCAATGTGCATTTGCAGCTCAGAAAGCCAACCATATCTTGCATCAAAAGAAGCATGGCCAGCAAGTCAAGTCTCCTCCTCTGCTGTCTTGAAATCCCACCTGGAGTACTCTGTCCATTTTTGGAGCCTCTAGCCCAGGAAGGACATGGAGCTGTTGGAGCAAGTCTGAAGGAAGGCCACAAAGATGATTAGAGGGCTGGAGCACCTCTCTTATGAAGGCAGGCTGAGAGAATTTGCATTGTTCAGACTGGGGAAGAAAAGGGTCCAGGGAGACCATCTAGCGGCCTGAAAGGAGCATACAAGAAAGCTGGGGAGGGACTTTTTTCAAGGGCATGTAGTGATAGGACATGGGGTAATGGTTTTAAATTAAAAGAGGGTAGATATTAGACATTAGAAAGAAGTTCTTTGCAGTGAGGGTGGTGAGACACTGGAACAGATTGTATAGAGTGGTTGTGGATGCCCCCTCCCTGGAAATGTTCAGGGCCAGGTTAGGTGGGGCCTTGAGCAACCTGGTCTACTGGGAGGTGTCACTGCCTACGGCATTGGGGTTGGAACTAGATGATCTTTAAGGTCCCTTCCAATCCAAATCATTCTATGATTTATTCTAAGTTCCTGGTAGAATTTCTGGATAGACTGGAAAAAGCTTCCCAAGTGTTTCTATACCAGAAACAGAAGCAGGAGCTAAATATGCTTGCTATGCATGTGTTAGATGTGCTTATAGCAGGAAGCTTCTTTTTGTGGCCTAATAAGATCTCGCCTAAGGAAACTGTGATATCCAGAAATTTCTGTGGACTGTTATCTGCGGATATGGGACAACAAATCTCTGCACCTGAGAGACATTGAAAAGAGACAGAGAGAGAGAGGAATTAAATACTAGGTTTTGTGGTTTTCTCTTCTTCACAAAAAAAGACCAGTTAGGAAAGATAATGGAATGTTTACTATCCATGTATGTGTGAAAGAATGACAAGCACTCAGTGTGCTTTTTATTGCTTCTCCTTATGTAATAAAAGGTTTTGTTATTTATGTTGGGTTTTTTTAACTACTGTCTGAAACTTTAAAGATTATTAGCTTCCTGTCCCTCTAACCTTTAGGCTGCTTTGCTATACTTGGATGGAGCATGTGTCTGGATATTGCCATTATTTAAAATGAGTTTTCCTTATTTGCCATTACAAAAGGACCTAGCCAATTAATTCTGTAAATATTATTTCACTTTCTGATATACAAATAAAAATCTTTAGCTTGTGATTAGCTTTGTATTCTTTTTCTTAGTATTTTCATCTGACACAATACATAATATCTTGAACTTAGGCAGTTCTATGCTGCAAACATGAGAAGGTAATCTGTAGTGTGTAATTTTTAACTTTCTTAAAGGAAATGCAGTATACAGACCTAGTAAATTATAATGCATACAGCTTTGTAAAATCAGTGCATCTTTGGTTATAAGTGAGTCGATGTTACAGATCTTATTCTGAGAAGTTGGAGTTCTTGTGCATTGAGTTAGAAGAAACAGTTGTTTCGTTTTCTGGGGTTTTTATTTTGTTTTGGTTTTGTTTGTTTGTTTTTTTAGTGGGACATTAATACTGTTCATATGCAAGCAATAATAAACTTCTGTCTTATCCTACTGCTTTGTTACAAATCTATACTAGCATCTGTTTGACTATTAAAATAAATAAAAATCAAGCAGATTTAACTCAGCATGCCAAGAAATAAGCTAATGATCAAGCTCATATCTCAACTACTCTCTGTCAGTGTTTTGGGGAAGTATGTAGACTACTAGTTTTAATGACAAAACTCACCTCCACCTGCTCCTCCCCACCTTGATATTGGGTGGTGTGAATATATTTACAAGCTTAAATTTGAGGCAGTTTTACTGGCTTATTTCTGGGCTCCATTCAAATAATGTTTTTTATATTTTCTTTTTGAACAATAGAAGAACAATTGCTCTTCTAGCTTGATTGAACTCATGGCGGCTGGTTTGACAGTTTGTGATTAGCTGGTAAACACCTCGACATACTGCTTATTTCCTTCACAGTTCTTAGGATCACAAGTCCAATTGTTAATTCTTTTTGACTTGGTCTCGCCATTTGGCAGCCAGAGGCTTGTGAAGTGTGCCAGTGGGCTCACCAGATGACATGAGAACAGCTCTGGACTTCTGGAACAGGGAGGGAGGAGTAAGGATAAAGGAGGGAATGAAAGCTTCCAGGCTGATATCAACAAGTGGTTGGGCTTAGTAACAGCAGCCACTATAGCAGCCTGTCTTTAATAATAAACCATCTTTCATTGCTGAAGTGATGGGAGAAATAAAGCTGTCTGGTCTCAATCAAAATTAAGGCTGTTCTATTAATATTGAAGTTGACAGGAAAAACTCCTGGCCCCTACCATCTCTTTCAGATACCTTATATAGAGAATCACACTTGCACAATACCTATGTGAAGGCATTTTACAACTGTGTATACTGTGGGAATTTCCTGAAGTTTATTTAACTTGCAAAGAGGAGTACTACCATCCTTTTTTTTCTTTTTTTCTTGTTTTTTTTCCTATACATTCTGGTGTTGAAGAACAGTAACTGAGAAACTGAGAGTACTGTTACACTGCTTCTTCTTGGAGTGGAGGTAATATGTCCCTCTCTAATATTTTTTTTCTGAAATACCTTTTTCACTATGAAGTCAAGTTCCTAATTCCTAATTTCATTAACATTACTCAATACTAGTGCCTTCACAGTATCTCTGACCTGAGACTTTACCTATATGTTGGGGTTGATTTTTTTTCCCCTCAAACTGTTTCAGCTTTATATGGTAAATTCAAAAACCTTATTGAAATTATCAGTAAGCATTAGCTCAATTTTAGTTGAGTCCACACACACACACAAAATTCAGATGCATTTTTGGAGGACCTAATCTAACAACAGTGAATATACCTGCAGCATATTCTATTTGTAGCTTCCTTTGTTGAGAGTCATGCTTAAGTGAGCATAGTAGGATGTCCATTTCTATTCTGTTTAAGCCAATATCCTGTGATTTATTTTGAGGGATAAATTATACTGCTTTGTAGTCTTGCATGCTGGGCATCTGTAAGGTTAATTTTTTTCCAGCAGTACCAGAAAACCTGAATGCCCTATCATTGTTCCTGAAGCATATATTCATTCTTTTTGACAACGCAAATTTAAATAAAATAAATGCAAGCTGATAATGTACATCTATTCTTAGACACAGTGATTTTAATTTTTTTGTCTTGCTTTTGGCAGTCCTGATGACAGATGTGAGCTATTCGACTTAATTTACAAACAGCAGTCTGTGATGTACTAATTAATTTGGTGAATGCCTGTATGTAACTATGTGTCTTAAAGGATTTTCCTTTTTCTTGTTAATTGATTGCATCGTTGTTCTTTTAACAGCTGTCTTTTTTTTATGCTTTCTCTCTTCTAGCAAGTGCCAGATGTGAACGTAACCTGGGATGGAGAAGCCTGCAGGCAGCTGCAGTCTGTTGACATTTCTATTGCTGTGGCAACAGACCGAGGTCTCATTACACCAATCATAAAAGATGTTGCTGCCAAGGGAATTAAGGAAATTGCTGCCTCTGCAAAGGTAGGTCTTAAATATATAGTAGGCTAAGTAATATAGTGACTATATAGGCTTTTTTGTAGCAGAACATGTGGCATGACCCAGAGACACATCAGAAATAACAAAGGCAGTTTCAAAATTAATCTAAAGCAGTTGCAGCATTCCTTAGTCTTCAAAATTATTAATTTGCAACTCTTTCCTTTTTTAATTAACAGTAACTTAGCCATCACATTATTTAGTTAAATTCTGGCTAGAATACCTGTATAGACTTCTGCAATTTAATGTTATTGTAGTTCTTTAATCCTCTTGAGAAAGCTGGATAATATTAATTTCTTTAGTATTTCTGATCTTTGGGTTTGAAGTTCTGTTTATTTGGGAGATTTCCCCTCTTCCCCCCATTCCCAGAAGTTTCCTTGTACCTGCTTGCATTACTGTCTGCATAGTTATGACATTCACTTCTGTCTGCAAAGTGAAGTTCAGTTGACATTGTCACCTGAAAGGTAACATTGAACTCCTCAGACTAATAAGCAGTATTTTGCATAGACGAGCTGCCATTTAGAGCGACTTGAATCTGTAGCAGTTGTTGGCAGCCACAGAAGAAGTATTTTTTGGCAAGCAAAACTACAATTAACAATGAAATGCCCCACGCAAGCCTTTTTTTTGTCATTTAATGAGTGCTAATCAAAGACCTACTGTGTCTGAGGAATGCAATACAAGTAGGTATTAGGGCATAAAACTGTCCCAAAACTAGACTGAAGCTACAGGGACTGGGAGAATGAATTACCGCCCCCCCCCACTGTAGGAGTAGAGCAGGTTCGTGACCATCTAAAGAACAGGAAGGTGCATAAATCTATGGGACCTGATGGGGTTCACCCACGGGTCCTGAGAAAGCTGGCAGGTGTGATTGCTTAGCCTCTGTCCATAATATTTGAGAGGTCATGGCAGTCTGGTGAGGTTCCTGATGATTGGAGAAGAGGGATCATAGCCCCTATTTTTCAAAAGAGGAAAATGGAAGACCCAGGGAACTACAGGCCAGTCAGTCTCACCTCTGTGTCTGGCAAGATCATGGAGCAGATCCTCCTGGAAAGTCTGTTAACGCACATGGAAAATAAAGAGGTGATTGGTGACAGCCAACATGGCTTCACTAATGGCAAGTCATGCCTGACCAATCTGGTGGCCTTCTACAACAAGGCTAGAGAGATGGTGGATGGTGGCAGAGCAACTGACATCATCTACCTGGATTTGTGCAAGGCGTTTGACACTGTCCCACATGACATCCTGGTCTCCAAACCGACAAGGCATGGATTTGACAGATGGATCACTCAGTGGATAAGAAATTGGCTGGATGGCCACACCCAGAGAGTTGTGGCCAATGGCTCAATGTCCAAATGGAGGCAGGTGATGAGTGGCGTCCCTCTGGTGTGAGTATTGCGACCAGTGCTGTTCAACATCTTTGTTGGAGATATGGACAGTAAGATTGAGTGTATCCTCAGCAAGTTTGCTGGTGGTACCAAGATGTGTGGTGTGATTGACACCCTAGAGATGCCTAGAGGTGCCTAGAGGTATGCCATTCAGAGGGACCCTGATAGGCTGGAGAGGTGGTCCAATGCCAACCTCATGGAGTTCAACAAGGTCCTAGGGCCTACAGGAAAGCTGGGGAGGGGCTTTTCATCAGAGAAGATAGTGATAGGACAAGGGGTAATGGTTTTCAGTCGAGAGAGGGGAGATTTAGGTTAGATATTAGGAAGAAATTCTTCACTATAAGGGTGGTGAGGAACTGGAATGGGTTGCTCAGGGAGGTTGTTGATGCCCCATCCCTGGAGGTTTTTAAGGCCAGGTTGGACGAGATTTTGTGCAACCTGATCTAGTGGTAGGGTTCCCTACTCATGACAGAGGGTTTAAACTTGATGATCTTTAAGGTCCCTTCCAACATTAATGATTCTGTGATTCTGTGATACTATGATTTTTGTCTTTAACTGAAAACTACAAAATCATAACAGCCAGTGGTGTTGGGGAACAACCTACAAAGTTGCAGCAGAAAAAGATATGTCATTCCACAAAACATTCAACATTAGATGTTTTAAAGATTTTTTCATTCAATATTTCTTATTTCATGTTCAATGTGTTGCAAAAGCAAACCTTCCTGGTGCGCCCACGACACATCTGGGCGTTAAGGACAAGATGCAATGTACAGATGGGTCCATGACCGAGGGTTAGATTTAACTCTGGATACTATTACACAGGTGATCCATGACAGTGATATATGTGCCACAATCAATCAAGCTAGACAGCTAAAACCTTTGTGGTACCATGGCCATTGGTGCAAATAAAAGTATGGAGAAGGCTGGCAGGTTGATTACATCACCTTCCCTCAGATTCGTAACAGCAAGCAATATGTGCTTACAATGGTTGAAGCAAGCACTGAGTGGCTTGAAACATATCCTGTGCCTCATGCCACTACTGATAACACTATTTTGTGAATCAAAAGACAAGCTTTATGGAGACATGGTACCCCTGAGAGAACTGAGTGGGACAACGGAACTCATTTCAGGAACAACTTACCCACCCTATGGATAAGGAATTGGCTGGATGGTGCAATCAAAGGCTTGTGGTAAATGGCTTGATGTGTAAATGGGGACAAGTGTTGAGTGGCATTCATCAAGGATCAGTAACAGGACTAGTGCTACTTAAAATCTTTGCTGGCAACGTGGATAGTGGAATTGAGTGCACCCTCTGCAGGTTTGCTCATGACACCAAGCTGTGTGTGTATGATCTACACACTGGAGGGAAGAGATGCTATCTGGAGGGACGTCTATAAAATAGGCTTGGGAGGTGAGCCCATGCCAACCTCATGAAGTTCAACAAGACCAAATGCAAGGTCCTGCACCTGGGTTGGGGCAATCCCAAGTGCAATTACAGGCTGGGTGGGTAATAGGTTGAGAACAGCCCTGATAAGAAAGACTTGGGCTTGCTGGCTGATGTGAAGCTCAACATGAGCTGGCAATGTGCACTTGCAGCCCAGAAAGCCAGCTGTATCCTGGGTTGCATCAAAAGAAGCATAGCCAGCAGATCAAAGGAGGTGATTTTCCCACTCAGCTCTGCTTTCTTGAGACCACATCTGGAATACATTTCTGGAGCTGCCAACACAGGAAGGACATGGAGCTGTTGGAGCAGAAGTCCAGAAGAGGGCCACGAAGATGATCAGAATGCTGGAGCGCCTCTCCAATGAAGAGAGTTGGTATTTTTCAGCCTGAAGAAGAGAAGACTCTGGTGAGATGCCATAGTGAACTCCCAGTAGCTGAAGGGAAGGACTGTTTTACATGGGCATGTAGTGATAGGACAAGGAGTAATAGTTTTATACTGGAATAGGGTAGATTTATGTTTACATTAGGAGGAGATTCTTCACTGTGAGGGTGATGAGACGTTGGAACAAGTTGCTCAGGCAGGTTGTGGATGCCTGATCCCTGGAGGTGTTCAAGGCCAGGTTGGATAGTGCTTTGAGCATCCTTGGTCTAGTGGGAAGTGTCCCTGCCCATGCAGGGGAGTTGGAACTAGATGATCCCTTCAAACCCAAATATGTGATGTGATAATAATATGATAAAGTTACCATAGCATTCCCCTTTCATTTCATGTGGAATGTCTAACATAGGTCACCCTACTCAATATGAATGTCACTGGTCATGTAAATTGCAGGTGTCCACACCAATATAATTTTGTTTTTAAATTCTTTACTCAGTTATCGCAATATGTACCTGACGCGCACATGTGTGATGCACAGATTGAAAGTGGAGCTGCTTCTCTTATCAGTGTCTCAATAGTTTGGCAGACATTTCCTTTGTGCAGGTGACTTATGTGTCTCCTTCTGCTGCATGTTAATTTTAACTTCTTTCCAGGTCATGTGCATCCTAGCACCATATTTTCATCATTCAAATAATGCAATTGCATATATGCATTACACTTGTATTAATCCTATTGTGTGAACACTGTTCCCAAGGCTATTGTCATCTGGTTAACCAGTTATTCAGAGATGAATACAAGTCTAATGTAATATTCAGTCTATCCTTTTAACTTATAAATGATAATAAAAGTGTCAAACTTTTATAAAACTTGATATAAATTTGAATTACTTAGTGAGAGATTAATTAGAATGAGATACTCTTAAACTTCTTGGTGTTTTTTCTAAACTAAAGTAATTGCAGTCATTAAACTACTGTGGCCTTACAGAACCCTCACTTGAAGGATGTTTAGAAATGGATACAAATGGGATTAATCCATGTCACAACTGCAACTACTAATCAACTCAATATTTGTGTGGAAGTTTACCTTTTAATGACTTTACTTCCCCCACATGCAAACAAAACAAACAAACAAAAAAGATCAATTCAGCCATGGTTTCCACTTATTGATTCTGGTTCTTAAAGGCAGAAGTAAGGTTTCATAGGAATTACCTCATTGCAGATTGAAATGAGTGCTTGATGGGATATCCATAGAATGCATGTAGAAAATCCACAGAAGGAAAAGTCAGCACTTCCTGGAAAGCAATCTATAAACAAAACCATTGTAAAATAAATAAACAAACAAATAAATAAGGTCAATTCCTAGAAAGAACATGGAAAAAAACCCCTAGAAAACAGTCGTAGAATTCTTTAAAAAGGGAGTGGAAAATTCCTAGGAAACAGAGGGGGTTAATGGAATAATATTCTCTAAGAAAGTTTCACAAATGTGTTATATCACTTCTTTTCATGTTGTGATAAAATAGTGTTGTTTTTTTTGTTTCTATTCACCTCCACTGAAATATCCCCAACATAATTTAATTATTGAAAATTGTAATGTTTTCTTCTTTTTACCAGAAGAAGGTAAATATAAATAGTCTGTGTTGCTTGTATCAGTCTTCCCAGAAGCAAATCTGAGTTGGTTTCCTTGGCTGTGCTTTCGGAAACAGTTATTTCTGTCTTAAAATGTCATAATGTTGCGAGTTTTCACAACATGCCATTTTCCATGCAGTTTTCCACCTGTGAAATAAATATGATACAAGCCAAAAACGCTGGAAATATTCTGTATTAAGAGGATAGATCATCTGTTCTGCATATATTCCCACTTCAGTATCTGCTACCAGTTGAAGAGCTCCTAAATTTTAAAAGGTCTTTCCTAATGGAGAAGTCATCCTACACATTCCCAGTCACTACCTCTTCCACTGAGTACTTGCAGGGTGTTAGTGGGTTGGTGGGTGCATAACTGGCTCTTGACCCACCAATGAGTGCCATTTCTCTTGAGACCCACACAGGCCTTTCTTCTTTATGTGACAACTACTGTAAGAATTACTTATCCTGATTCCCGCTGCTGTCACCAAAGGAGACCTATGAGCTAGAAACATTCTAGGTGGGGATAAAGTTATCTTCCTCTGTGATCTTATCTTAGAACATAGTATGAACTTAGTGGGCTGTATGTTTGAACAAATCATTTGTGAACAGTTTCTTCTGTTACATTTAGAAGGAGAAAAGTCTCACAAAATTAAGGTTATGGGAAGGGTGGTCTTTAATGCTGAATGCTTATCTGGAAGAAATACATTTTCTCAATCTCCTTGAAAGTTCTAAAGTGTGGTACATGGCAGCTTCTTTAAACAAATATATTAAGAAGAATAATGTGAAATTGTCTCATCAGCATTTTGCTAGATATTTTTCTCATTGAAGAACACCATGGAGAATGGTGGTTCTCTTGTGAAAACTGGATCAATGTTTGTAAGGTGAGAGAACAGCTTTTATTCAAAAACTAGTGTCACTGGGAAAATTCTGTGTCCTAGTCTCTTTGCCAAATCATTGCATCTATAACAACATTGCTGAGGTGCTTCCCTAAATCGGAAAGCAGATTACTTTTTAATAGCTATATGATACTTATAATGTGTTACTAAGTAAAAATAATTAGTGTATTACAAACTTCCATTTCTTTCTTCTTTTGTTTTTGTTTTCTTCTTTCATTTCCCTTAGGCTCTAGCAAAGAAAGCAAGAGATGGAAAACTGTTACCAGAAGAGTATCAGGGAGGATCTTTTAGGTAAAACTCTCCAGCATCATTTAATACATGCATTGTGGGTTCAGAACTGGTTTATCTTCAACTCTTCCACTATGTCTTAATGCATTCCCTTTAAAAATCTTGCAGAGATATTGCAACAGACAGTGATGTCCACTTTGTCTTCAGTTCTCTCAGAGGAATTCTCTAAGGGGGCAAAAAACACTACAGCAAAGTTGTGGTGCTAGGTCTTATAGTTTACTTGAACTGAAACCTTAAAAAGTGAATAGATTATTTTAAAATAACAGCATATGCTTAGTAAATATTTGTTCTAGAAAATATACTCTGCAAAAAGAGCTAGTGAACTCACTGATGAGAAATAAATGGCACGTGTAAAACCCCAGCATAAATGTAGTGACACAGTTGGACAATTAATTTCTCATCATACCATTTACAGTCCCCACTCTAAACTTTTAACGTACTGTATTTTATGATACAGTATCATCAAGGAATTTTGTTATATAAACTTTAGCTTAGCTCATTTTTTGTGAATTTTCAAAAGCTGACTCTTGAGTGCTTATGTTAATCATATCTTCTAGAATAATGATTTGTTATGAGAGTAATACTTCATACTTATACAGAAACATTGCTGTAATGTATATTAATGTGCCTGAATTACAACTGTCTGGAATTATGTGTCTTTCATGCTAGGAGTAGTGGTTAAAAAAAATCTCCAAGCCTTTCTGCAGAAAAAACATATGGAAATGTATCAGTAGAGGCTCAGATGTCTTCATGAACACAAATGGCCCCTGAATGAAAATAACTGTGAATATTTCACTGGTAACAGATGTCAGTAGTGAGAACATCTGTGTGAGGTGTGACCAAGTGGATGATCTGCTCAGCCTGGTGGCAGAGCTATGAGAGGAACTAAAGGAACATCAGGGATTCTGAGAAAGACATAGACTGGTGGAACCATTCTCTGCTCTCCCTGAGGCAGAAACAGGAACAGCCACCAGACAAAAGGCATGATCAAGGGGATCCTATATCCTCCCCCCACCAGGCTGAAGGCAGTAGCTTAAAGGAAAAGACTGAATAGAAGCAAGTCCACACTCAAGGTGGCAGGAAAACCCCCTCTGTGCCCATCTCACCTTCCCAGGTACAGCAGGTATGAGGCTCTGGATGTGGAAGGCCAGTTAACAGATTATATGGATGACAGTCCATCTACACCAGAGGTGTTGCCAAGGTCAGAAAGGCCTGCCCCCCATATCATGACTACCTCTATGAGGAAGAAAAGATGGCTTGTAGTTGTAGGTGTCTTCTTTCTAAGGGGAACACAAGGTTAATTATGCCATAGAGACCCTCCTCTTAGGGAAGTCTGCTGACTCTCTGGGGCCCTAGAATATCGCTAGGAAACTTCCTAGCTTGGTGTGGTGCTCAGACATGGTATGGTTATTGCTCTTTCATGTGGGTGGTAATAAAGGCGCAATGCGTAGTCCAAGGGCAATCAAAAGAGGTTTCAGGGCCTTGGGACAGTTCGTAAGAAAATCTGGAGGGGTCTAGGGCAATTGTCCACTGCCATCTGTCCACCGCAACAACTGTCTGCCAGACGATTGTACACTAGACAACTGACTGCTGGACATTTCTACACCACCTGCTCTCCAATCAATAGGTGGCACTTGTTCAGCACTGTGAACAGAACCACCAGAAGCTGGTGGCTCTGCTACCGGTGCTCTTATTTTTGTAAGAAGATTGTGTATATATGGGGGAGACCAGGTGTATGAGTCACACACTTTGTAACATGAAAAATTAACAATGACATAAGGGCTACTCAATCAAATGTATTACAAACAGCTGTTTTCAGGTTGCAGTCCTGAGCATCACTTCTAAAACTGTGTTTTGATGGTTTTTAATTGCATTTTTTAACATTACTTTTAAAAAAGATCTCATGTTTAACTGAGTTGCCTTTATCTTACTGTTAGGTTTTTGTGTTACATTGAAGTCCAAGCCTTTTCTAGTGTACCAGTTCCCAGCTGGTGACAAGACTAAGCAGAAAGGCATGATGAGGTTTTCATGTGCCTGAGTGATATCTGGATGCCCAAATTGTATCACTTAATTGTCAGCAGCCCTTGTAACTTAAAGTTGTGAAATTCAGTCTAAAAGACATTTGTCTCAGAACAATAACAGGCCAAGTTTATTTGAAGATACCATTTTCCTGTTGTACTAAGTGCCTTCAGTGTGTGCAACGTAAGGATATACTACTGTAAAGAAATGAGACTTTTTTAAAGGTGTGTTAGTCATAACTACAAAATCCCAAGCCCTTGAGTCTGAATGTGCCCAGCTGAAATCCAATTCAGATCTATTTTAAAGCTAATAGGTTTGGCCGTGGGAGATAATTGGGTCATAGTAGTTATTCAATATAGATTATTTCTTCTAGGTAATATATAATTTCTGATCTTACTGGTAACTCTTTTCTTTCTTCCATTTAGTATCTCCAACCTGGGCATGTTTGGCATAAATGATTTCACTGCAGTTATAAACCCTCCACAGGCTTGCATCCTAGCAGTGGGCCGAGCAAGACCACAGCTCAAGATTGTGGAAGATGAAGAAGGGAATGAGAAACTTAAGCAGCATCAACTCATGACAGTGACTCTTTCAAGTGATGGTCGGGTGGTAGATGATGAACTGGCTTCGAAGTTTCTGAAGACCTTGAAAGCCAACATAGAGAATCCAATGCAACTTGCCTTGTATTAAACTTGGTGAAGATTGCTTCTTGATTTGACATATAGACAACTTACGCACTTGGTGTTGTTCTTCTCTATAGCAGAGTAAATAGTTAGTGGACAGTTAAAATATTTATTGAATTAATGCACAAAACTATTAAGTTTCATGCTTTTAGTCTTTGGCAGTGACTAAGTTTTATATTGTAAAGCTACAAGACTTTTAATACACTACATTTCTTTACACACTTAGTACTAATGGCACATGTTTGCATAGAAAAGTCAGTTTTTCCTCTGTAAAAGAAAATTCAAGAAAACTTTGTGAAATTTAAAAGGCAATCATATAACAGTTTTGATTGGAAGGGATCTCTAAAAGTATGCTATGTGTTTGTAATGACATAAGTGCATTTAGAGGATCAGGTGACAATATAAATTGTCAGTAAAATTGTGGGAGCTCATCTTATTCTAGTTTGTGCAAGTTTTGGTTTTTTAACTGTTGCCATAATTAAAAATCCAGACAAACCCTGTAGTTAATACTGAGTTTTTGCTGAATGAGTTTGCTTCCTTGTTTTTTTCTGTTATCATAAATTTCATAAACTATAAATCAACCGTAGGGAGAGATTTTGATTACCAAACCTACTTCACTGTGCAATAATAGACATATCCATTCTGTAATTCCAGGAGCTTCTCATTGATAAATTGTATTCAAGATTGGGTGCTGAAGATTAATTTGCAACCATTACTTTTTCCAAAGTTTTTTTGTCAATCCTGTATTACTTGGAAGGGAAAATCTCAGCAATTGTCTTTAACAATGTACAAAAAATTCTTAGTGTTTGCATAGCTAAATCTGCTCTGCCCACCTGGGAGAATTTGAAGACCAATTTAAACTCTGATGTGTTGTTAATCTTTTGTGTACTTGGTGCTTTAGTGTTGCTGTGTGCTCCCCAGCATTTGTATATTCTGTTCTTAAGCTGACAACAGTTAAGAGCTGCATAACTGTTGTGTACAACTACAGTTTTGCATGTATGTGTACATATGTAGTGAGAGTCAGTATGTTTTACTGCTGCTGGAAGGCACTGTTCTGTGTAAGTATAGAATGTTTAACGTATCTCATTCGCGTGGGTACTAAATACAACCATAATACTTTCCCTGTTCGACCCAAACAGGTGAAGGCAGTACAATTTTTTCTCCAGATTAAATAAGCCTTTACAACTTTTGTTGAACTAGGCAAATCTCAATAAGGCTAATGCAAGTTTTAATTCAAATTTATGGACACCTGCTTCCTTGCCAGTATTGTTATTTGACATAAAGATGCATATATGTGATGTGTCAGTAAACATATTATGAAGGAAATCTCTGAAATTCAGACATGTGATAGCAGTTATATCTCTTTAATTCAGACTACTATTTGGCAACATCTACCACTTTAACAGAAGTGAGACAGCAAATAGTTCCCCATTATCACCCTGCCACTGTCCATCATTTTTGAAAAATCATGGCAAACAGGAGTGGTGCTGGAGGACTGGAGGAAAGCCAGTGTCACTCCAGTCTTCAAATACGGCAAGAAGGAAGATCCAGGAAATTACTGACCAGTCAGCCTCATCTCCATCCCTGGAAAAATGTTGGAGCAGCTCATTTTGGACATCATCTCAAAGCACATGGAAGAGAGGAAGGTTATCAGGAGTAGTCAGCATGGATTTACCATGGAAATCATGCTTGACTGATCTTACAGCCTTCTATGACGTTGTAATTGAATGGATAGATGCAGGGAGACCAGTGGATGTAGTCTTCCTTGACTTTAGCAAGGCTTTTGACACAGTCTCCCATAACATCCTCATGAGCAAACTCAGGAAATGTGAGTTGGAAGACTGGACAGTGAGATGGATTAAGAACTGACTATACAATAGAGCCCAAAGAGTGGTGATCAATGGTGCAGACTCCAGCTGGAGACCTGTAAATAGTGGAGTCCCCCAGAGATCAGTGCTGGGTCCAGTCCTGTTCAACATCTTTATCAACAACCTTGATGGTGGGACAGACTGGACTGTCTTCTCAGCAAGTCTGATGATGACATGAAGTTGGGAGGACTGGTTGATAGACCTGAAGGCTGTGCAGCCATTAAGTGAGATCTAGACAGACTGGAGAGCTGGGAAAAGGTTAACCTAATGATGTTCAACAAGAAAAAATGCAGAGTCTTGCACCTGGGAAGGAACAACAAAATGCACCAGTACAGGTTAGGAGGTGATCTGCTAGAGAGTGTGGAGAAGGAACTTGGAGTCCTGGTAGACAACAAGTTATCCATGGGACAACAGTATGCCCTTGTGGCCAAGAAGTCCAGTAGTATCCTGGGGTGCATTAGGAGGAGCATGTCCAGCATACCGAGGGAGGTGTCCTCCCCCTCTACTCAGCCCTAGTAAGACCCCACTTGGAGTTTTGTGTCCAGTTCTGGGCTCCCCAGTTCAAGAGGAACAGGGATCTACTTGAGACAGTCCAACGGAGGCTACAAGGATGATTAAGGGCTGGAACACCTGCCTTATGAGGAAAGGCAGAGACCTGGGGCTTTTCAGTCTAGAGAGGAGAGGGGGGATCTAATTAATGTCTATAAATACATGAAGGCTGGGCATCAAGAAGACAGAGAGAACCTCTTTTCACTTGTGTCCTGTGATAGGATGAGGGGCAATGGATTCAAACAAGCAAAGGAAGTTCCACCTCAACATGAGTTCCACCTCCTTCTGGAGGGGCCTTTCCAGATAGTACTTGGTTAACTACCTTGAAAGGGCCTCGAAGAATTACCTTTTGTTTTTTAATAATCTTGCTGATTTCTTTTAGTGCTGTACACACTGTTAGCAATCCCTTTTCCAGAATAGAATATCGTTTTTCAGAATCCTTCAATGACTGAGAGTAAAAGCCAGTTGGTTGAGTACTCCCAGTAGATCCCTGTTGCCAAAAATGATATGATAAGGCACTGGCTGAAAACCCCCACTCTATTATTATTGGATCATCTGGGTGAAGGGGCCTCAGAGTTTGGTATGTCTGTGCCTCCAATAATAATAGTTCGAAGGCCTCATCATGAGACTGATCCCATTCCCAGTGACGATTCTTCTTAAAGAAGAAAAGATCAGAAAGAGGACGTGCTATGATGGATAGATCTGGGATATGCTTTCTCCAGTACTGAAGGGTTCCTAATAATCCTTGTAGCTCTTTCTTATTGGTGGGTGCCTTTATCTCTCCTAGGTAAGATAAAGTATCGGAAGGAATATTCCAGGTCTCCCCCTTCCACCTTATTCTCAGAAATTTTGCCTCTTGGGATGGGGGGTGCCTTTTCTCTTCAGGGATTTCTATTTTCATGCCTATTAAATGCTTAATTAATGGCATTGTAAACTGCCTTTACCTCCCCCTCACTCTGGCCCCCTACCAGCACATCATCTACGTACTGATAGACTTTTACTTTGGAATTATTTTTTATTTCTGGAATGTTTTCCAGTTCGCATGCAAGTGCATGATGAGCTAGTGTGGGCAACTGTTTATATCCCTGGGGCAACCTTGTGAAAGTGTATTGCACCCTGTCCCAAGTGAAGGCAAAATACTTTTGGTCCTCAGGATCAATAGGGATTTGGAAGAACATATCCTTTATGTCCAGGGAGGCCAGCACTGGGTGTGCTGCCTCCTGGATTTCTAACACCAGATCAGCAATGTTAGGTACAGCAGCTGTGAGTGCATCTGTACTGGCATTCAATTTCCTGTAGTCAGCTGTCATCCTCCATTTACCATTGGGTTTTCTTACAGGTCAAATTGGGGAGCTAAATGGTGAATGACAGGGCACAATAATGCCTTTTTTTAAAAAATCAGAAATTACTTCTTTGATGCCTTCCTTAGCAGCGACAGGAATGGAATATTGTCTCACATTTTTAATCCTGCTTTGCGGCAGATGGGGAGCACGTTGTAGCAAGCTCAGCTTTAGTGTGGGTGTGCCAAAATTCCAGTAGCAACCGTTGTCATCTCTCCATGCTCAGCCCACGAGAACATCCATTCCTAACAAATTGTAAGGAATGTCACCCACAATCATTTAAGTCCAAATTAACTCTTCTTCTCTTGGCAGTTTTAAAGAAACTTTAGCTGTTCTTTGCAAAGGAGAGTTACCAAGTGCCCCACTTACAAATACTGGTTTCAGAGATAAGGTAATGCCACATTGTTTGGCCACCTCAGCTTTTAAAGTAGAAATCTGTGCTCCTGTGTCTACCACAAATGTTACAGGATAATGTCTTGGCCCAACAGCACAGGTAAGCTGCAAGTCCCCATTTTTGTTTTGAGTTAATCTTTGTACATTCTGCCAGTCTTTTGGAGGATTGGAAACTTTAGGGCCTGGTTGTTTATCATTTTCCTGTTGATCATTTTCATTTCCTGTATCAAGATTTTGGTTTTTCTCCCCCCCCCCCCATCTTTCTGTCTTTGTTTTTTATTTCTTTTTCTTGACAGAAGGAGGGGTATTTATTTTCCTGACTTGGGGTTTTCCCTGGATCTCTCTCTTGACTTAGATGTTGAGCTGGGCTTTTTAGGCCATTTTTCTATTAGTGTTTTTAGGTGATGGTAGGTATAATTCTGAGCAAAAAGCTCAGATGGGATGCCCACACGCCTGACTTTCTCCTTAAGCTTAACGTGTGGCCCCGCACCTTGAGATGAAGCACTTTTGTTTTCAGAGTATTGGCTTTTACCTGTGCAGTTCAGCTTTCTGTTGTTTTTAGATCTACCCACGACTGTCCAGTCACCCTGTGATTTCCCCCACTGCTTGGGAGGATCCAGGGGTGACCTGGCAGCCACATCAGCATGGAAGGGTCGAGTGACTTGTCTGACTGCAGGAGGCTTGTGAACGTATTCAGAATCATCATAATTCTTGCAATAATTTATTGCTTCTTTGGCCAAATCAGACCATGTAAATCCTCGCAGATCTCCATTTTCGAGTTTATATTTGATTTGGCTGGCTATATTTTTAAATGACCAGGAGAGCCCCGATTAAAACCTTCATTCTGTCTGGTTTTACTCGAAGATTCATAGGACTTTCCTGATCTGGTAGTAAATCATGATCATAAATCATTTGAATTACATCAGCCTTGTGGACATTGTCCATAAGGTTAGAATAGCCCCCCCGCAAGGCCTTCGGCTCTCCTTTGCAAGTGGGATCACTTCAGCCAACACAAAAACCTGCTCGCTGAATTAGGGACCAGGGGTGCCCCTTATCTCCAGTCGTTAAAGTAATTCTGGGTCCCCAGAACCCTTTAGCTTCTTGTTCACTTAACATGAGATTGTCTGCTCCTGTGAAGGACGCTCTCATTACGTGTTCAATTTCCATCTCAGATGGAAGCCTGCTGTATTGTTTTTAATTTTGCCAATTCTAGTGGTGTGTGAGATACTTCCTTAACTACCATGTCTTTCCTCCTACCAGTGTCTTTGTCATGGGAAAAAGAAACTATCATAACCGGGCGCAGTCGTTTTTACTTCCAGATCTTTTTTCCTGCAATGTATTCCTTATGAAATAAAATTTCTGTAATTCTCCAACATCTTCTACATATAGTCCATAAAAGAACTTCACTTGTGCACAATAAACTTTCACTTGTAGTTCTATTTTTACCTAATCCTTTTGTCCACATGCTCATTTCCATCTATGCAAAATACAATAGACAAATTCTTCAAGTAATGATTGATCCCATTGGATACATTAGAATTTTAGAGTTGAGTAGGAAACCATAAATGTGACAATCCAAGAAACAAAGAACACGTTTATGTATGCTATGTTGTACAGAAAGTTGGGTATTGATTACATTAAAGAATATTTAATTGAAGACTAAGTTGGGGTCACTAATTCAGAACTGTTGGAACTAAGTGTCGTGCTTAATGCGTTTTTTATATGTGATAATTTGTGCCACAAGGTGACAGAAAACAAAGGAAAAGTTGCTATAGAGGAAAAGGTTCTAATAGAATTGATCATATAATAGTGTTGGTGGTTACCTGCAGGTTTGCAGATGATGATGATAATTCTCCTCCTCTACCTCCTCCTCAAGAGTAGTCGGGCTCTGGAACAGCCTGCCCAAAGAGGTGGTAGTCACCATCCCTGGAGGTATTCAAGGAATGTGGAGATGTGGCACTTCAGGGCACACTAGTAGCCAAGGTTGTGGGATTTAATTTTTTTTTTTTTTTTGTGGGGTGTTCTTTGGGGTTGGTTGGTTGGAGTTTTTGTTTGTTTGGTATGGTTTGGGATTTTTTTGTGTTGATGGTTGGACTCCATGACCTCAGAGGTCCTTTCCAACCATGACATTTCTGCAATTCTGTGACTCTGTAATATAGTTTTGAAGATTTGTTGGTAAAGCAGTGTAGACTACAACACAGAGTTATGCATTTTGAAAACACTGTAGCAATCAAATAGTAATATCCAGCTGTGATCTCATTATACATGAAGCATATTATGGTCTCTTTTTCACACTCATTATTTTTACTTCTATGTATTCTAAATTAAGAGGCACTCCTCGAGCATTCCATGTAACTTCCTTTTTACAGTCTGACAAAGGGCTGGCTCTCTACTAGTCTCAGCCTGCACAGCTCCATTGACTAAATCTGGAAGCCCCACCCCAGAAGTGTTCATGGGCAGGTGAGATGGGGCTCTAAGCAACCTGGTCTAGTGGGAGGTGTCCCTGTCCATGTAGGGGGATGAAACTTTAAGGTCCCTTCCAACTCAAACCATTCTATGATCTATGATTCTATGATAATAGCAAGGTCCAGAAGTTCAAACCTATGTTCCCTTTCACTTGAACTCATTAGCAATGCAAGATGAACAAGTTTTCTCAGCTTGCTATTCATCTGCCTTCAAGTTAGCCACAGTAAAGCCAGAGCATCTTCAGGTGTTTCCCTGTTGTCAGTCACACAGGTCTGTGGTTATTTTTTTATGCTGTCTCTGATACCTTCTTTTCTGATACCTATCTTTCCTTCCTAACAAATGGGTCTGTTTCCAGAACTGCAAAGCCATTCTCATTCAAAGCACTATTTTCCTAATTCTGATCCACATCCTTCCACTGTACTGTAAGCCTGATAGAAAGATCTGCTTACTGCTCTGCTGATCAAAAACTGTGGGTGACCTTCACCTACAGGACACTGGACTCCCAGCCTCTGAGCATAAAGTTAAATTAAGTTATCTTTGCAGAGTCTTTTCAGGTTACAAAAATATTCAAGCATAGAGAGCTTAACTTCACTGGGACAGGAGCTCCAATCTCTTTACAATCTAATGATTTAACATGGGAGATAACAATTCATCTCTGCCTCTTGTTCTCAGTAGTGTTGTATGATAGATGTGCTAAAGTAAAACAGGAATAAGAGACATAAGGACTCTATTCAAAATTATAAGTAGAGATAGGGAGAGGGTGGGAATTTTCTGGTGATTACACCCTGGCCCATGAGACTTAATTAACCAAAGCAGTCTGATAACTAATGAAATTTGTTTGCATAGCTTACTCCACTGTGTCACCGTTTGACTCAGGGTTGATCCCAATGCTCTCGATCCCCTCCCCCTCCTACCCAGGTAGGGAAGGAGAGAGAGAAAAAGAGAGAGACTTGGCTGGATTGAAAACTAAACTACACAGCTTTAATTAAACACTAATGATATAAGAAAATATATACAATTATATACAGATATGTTCAGGGATGAGCAAAAGCCTCTTGCCTCTCCCCACCCCCAGCAACTCCCACAGGACTTCCCTCAGCTGGAACAGTCCCGAGAAATCCCAAAGCTGCTGCTGGAGAAAGCACAGAGTGATGAGGGTCACCAGAGCTCGAGCCTGGGGGTCGGTGGTGATCGATGGACAGAGTCATCCCCGGACGCCGGCCATGGACGGAAGAGAAGGGGAGAAGAAGCAGGAAGGAAGTTGTCTTCTGTGATCTCTGACCTTCCTCTGAGCTTACATAGATACATGGAATGGAATATCTCTGGCCAGTTTTGCTGTCTAACTCAGCCTCCTACGGGGGGATCATAGATCTCGCTGTAGTGCCTGAGCCGGCAGAGTAAAGATGCGACCTTGAAGACTGTTTCTTTCAAAAGGAAGAGACTACTGGGAGACTTTGGTGTGTGTTTTAATGTGAAATTTTCCCACATGTCTTTTACACACAGCTGTCCCAGAGTGCCAGCATTTACATTCCTAATTAATATCTTGGGATTTCTGAGTCTTTCAGGCTGTCAAACTGTCACTGGAGTGGCAATTAAATTAATGATAGATACTCTTTTGTTAAATCTCCTTTCACCTGTAGAGAAAGGGGAGATAATAAGGGAGAGAGACCTATGGATTGGATCCTAAACTACACAGCTATAATGAAACCATAATGATTAAAAGGCAAATAATTAAATATATGAAAATATGTACAAATAAATACAAAGCCACTATCTTGCCTTCCCACCCCACATCACCACCTAGGCTGCAGGGCAGGCCCTGGAAAAATCCTGGACTAAACTACTGGAGTCAGCAGCAGATGGGAGCTGGATTCAGAAACACACAGATCAGGATCAAAGGCATATGAATGGATGGTGTCCTCCTAGGATGTCCGCCATGGACAAAGAGAGTTTGACCCTCATAACCCCTCAGATTTATTCCAAGCATGACACCTGTGGGATGGAATACTTCATCTGATCAGTTTTGGTCACCTCTCTGGTACCCTCCTCCCTTAAGGAGTGTTGCAAGCGTCACCACTTTTTTCCCTTTTGTTTCTGGACTATAAGTTGTTTTGCAGAACGAAGATGTGGCCTTGGTTCTGAATATCATTCTCCAGCAAAATAAATACAAATATAAACATGAGTGTTGGACTTCCTAGAAGCAGACACTGTTAATTTCAGCAAGTGCAGTTACTTAGAAGAGACTTAACTGAAAAGTAAAATCACTAGAAAGAAAATTGGTTCTATCCTGGCTCAAACCAGGACACAAAATTACTGAAAAGCTTGGAAGCTAAAAAAAGAAGTCTCAGATGAAAAAAAAAAAAAGAAAAGAAAAAAAGAAAAAAATAATAAAAACATAAAGTAATATATGGGTTTAGGCCTCTTGCAATGCATGAAAATTGAGATAAAATCTAGCCTAGTTTTTCAAAGTAGACTGATATATGTCAGTAGAGAAGTAATACTTAAATTTGACATTTTTCCTTGGCTTGGAATTCTACTTTAGTCATGACTTGAGGTATATGAAAACCTGAAATTCCCAGTAAGAAACCCACTTCTAGAGTTCAGAGGCTAATTACCCCTTCAGTCAGGATGTTGGCTTAGCAGTGATTTGGTTTTTAGCGTTCTTTGAAAGGAAGTTTGACACTTAGACTTGCTCAGAGAGTAGAGGACCCTGGTTCAGTGCTTTCATCTGAAGAGGGTTCACCCTTCCTGAAAAAAAAACTACATAGATTGACCAGAGGGTAAACTGGCACACGGCATTGATATCTATATCATGAGAGTGAGCCACTATGTAGCCAAGAACAAATAATTCAAAAGTGAGCCAGTCAGCCAGAGAGTCCAATATGGAATGGTGTCCTGGAGTCATGGTTTTCTGGAGTAAGTCTATGCCATATTAATTATTACTTTCCATAAATAATTATTATCTTACTGTTCAGTGTAGGTAATAAATATTCCCCAGCAATTATAAGAAATCTGATCACACTTTTTAGCTCCTGTGATCTCAATGAATTTTGCATTTTGGCCTTCTGAGCATATTCAGTAGCAGAGATCAAAATAATTTAACTGACACAAACAATAGTCTACATGCAATCAAGTTTTGAGGTAAGATTGTTGATGATCACAGCCTTGAGCTGATAAATCCTGAATCCTTCCTGGTTTGTCCTTGACATATATATGAGTCTTATGTTTGGAGCTGGTTGGTTTTAGGCATCCATTCTTTGGTTTTGCTGTCCCACCATGAATCAGTGCTCTGTCTTTTCTGTCTTTTTTTCTGTTTTCTAACAGAAAGGTCAAACATTTATCAATGAACAAAGACATAACCCTCCTGCCTGCAGCACATTTTGCAGATGGAAGTAAGGTCTCCTGCAAGTAAAAGGTTTAAATATATTCTTCCTTGCAGGTATAACACTTGGTGAGAGAAGGTGAAAGTGCTGTTTTCTAAATGATCGATGCCTCTTTCTGCAGGTGTTCCCTTTCTATGAGTATCATTAGAGAAGCTAACATTTGAAAGTGCCAAGGGAATCACAGTACATTGTGGCTTCGCTATGTGGATGGAAAAATCATGGCCAGAGGTGAGATCATGTACCAATGAAGGAATTTGTCATATACGACATGTTCACAAGTGAAACCAAGGGAAATCTTGAATGCATGAGTTACATGAGCATGATTATCCCCTACTCACGAAGTTTCCCATGGTTACACTGTATAGCTACAATGCATGCCAATGTTTTTCTCCTATAGCAGCATGACTTGTTTTTTCTTTTGAAGATACTTCTCTTATATCAGGGGAATAATTTTTTGAAATCTCATGGTTTTCTCTGAGTCAGGAAAACTATTTTCTTTTTCATATGCCTGATTATCTTCTGAGTAAGCTGAATGTTGGTAGGGTCTGTCTGACTACAGGCAGAAAATACCCTGAATGAATAAATGGCTTGTATGTCATGCCAGTATTATTCATACACATCATATCTAAGAAAGAAAGCAATTTAACAAACTGGTGAATGGTGGTTTGTTTTTTTTTTTTTTCTGATAGTAAATTGAAGAATGTGCACTAAGAAAGATAACTCCTCTTTCTCAGGGAACTTTCCTAGCTGTTTAGGCTTGCAAAAGTAACTCTTCAGTCGGTACACATTAACTCTATAAACAAAGCCAAAATACTTCTTTGATATGATAAAAAAATACAATGTTGTCTGTCATCATGCTGTATATACATGGATACATTGGCAGCATGATGGATAGGAGAAACATTACTCTTGAACATGAAGCTCAGCAGTGGCAATTGGTGCCAGGAGGGGCTGTGCTTCAGTGCCAATCACTTCTGAAACAGCTTTAATATGCTGCAAGTATCTCCTTTTCAATTAATGTATACTTGTCCTTGGAATCTCTGTAGCTCTGGCTCCAGAATTCCAGCGGTTGGCAGGGTTGACCTTGAGTGTCTCCTGGTGTTTTCTGCCGGAGGCTCCAGTTAGGGCCATTGTACCTGGCTGTGGTGTATAGCACATTTTTGGTGTCTGGCCCTGTTCAAACTGGTCCAAAGGCCATTGCCTGCACAATCTGCTTTTTGATCTGCTCAAAAGCTTTCAGGACCCCATTTAAAGTCACTCTTCTTTTGGGTCACCTCATAGAGAGGTATCACAATTTCACTGTAACATGGAATATGCATTCTACAGAAACCAACAGTCCCTAAAAAGGTTTGAGTGTCCTTTTTGTTAGTTGGTGGGGCCAGAGCTGTTATTTTCTTAATCACGTCCATTGGGATCTGACAACATCCATCTAATTACCAGGAACTGGATGATCTCTCACGTAGGTACCTTGACCTTGGGTCTTTTCACAGCAAAACGAGCATCCAGAAGAATTTGGAGGATCTTTTTACCTTTCTCAAAGACTTCTAGTGTGTCACCCCACACAATGATGCCGTTGATATACTGCTGGTGTTCTGGAGTTTCACCCTTCTCCAGTGCAGTGTGGATCAGTCCATGGCAAATAGTTGAGCTGTGTTTCCACCTCTGGGGCAGTAGATTCCAGGTGTACTGGACTCCCCTCAAGGTGAAAGCAAACTGTGACCTGCACTCTGGTCCTAGAGGAATAGAGAAAAAGGCATGAGCAATGTCAGTAGCGGCATACCACCTGAATGCTTTTGGCTCCAGCTCATACTGAAATTCTACCATGTCTGGCACAGCAGCAATGAGTGGTGTGTAACCTCATTCAGGGCACTGTCAGCCTCCACTCACCATCAGGGTCATCTGAAGGGCCAGGCAAAGTATGCAGCTGTTCAGTGCCCTCAGTCTCTACAGCTGCTATGCTAAAGGCCTACTGGTACCCTTTTGGGTCCTGGAAATAACCTTTTTTTGAGACAGTCTATGCCAAGGATGCACTGATCATCTTGCCAGTCACTATAGGGTACATTTGCCGCTTCTTACCAGTAAGGCTCACATTGCCTCAACAACAGCTCTTGAGATCCCCCCATCACTCCAGAAATAGTGGTGGATTCTGTCCCTTTATGATTCAATGGCATTAGGGTGCACTGTGCACCCTTGTTCACCAAGGCATTATACTTTTGTGATTCTAACGCACCAGACCACCAAATCCACGCAGTCCAATAAACTCAGTTGTCCCTCTCCTCCTCCTGGCTGGAGGCAGGGCACCTCTAATACTGAGCATCTGATCTTGATGCACCATCCTGATTGGAGTCCAGTCTTGATTGGACTGGTCATGACTGGAGCAGCCTTCTTCTCAGAAGGACCATCACCTGCATTTATTATATTTAGCAGCTCTTGTACTCATATCTGGAGAATAGCAGTGGGTTTACTGTCCCATGTTATCATGTCCTCTTTATAGTAATCACAGAAGAGAGACCACAGGTGGTGTTGAAGCAGGACCCATCTCTGTCACTGCTGTCTTGTAGCAGGACATCTCCTCCTAATGGCTGCAACATGAGACCAGTTGTCTCCAGGGAGATACTGGGGCTTACCTTCCCATCTATTCAGCATCTTACTACTTCTGTCAGTCATTTTTCCAATGCCTGAGGTGTGGAACTGTTGGGAATCAGAGAACATGTCTCCGTATTTTCGTGCTTTGAAAGCCAGCTCACACAAGTTGGTCTTTTGTAGTCATTGAAACATCCCATGAAGGAGAATATATGAGCATGTGCTTCTGTGACAGCCTGCGCAAACCTACTGAACATGGGCATGTTGCACAGGATGTCATCAGGACCTGTAGTCCCATTGTTATCATGGATCACCTGTCACACAGCTAATTCTCTCAAACATGTGATGTCTCTCTCAAGAGTGGGTGTTCTGCTTTGGCACCAGTCAATGTAACCCTTATGAAAGAATACCACTCCATAAGGTAGTAGTTCCTGTCCTACCATCAAGTGCTCTATCCAGCATCTCCGGCTGGGGATCCCAACTTCCTGGCTTCTCTTTCATCCATGTCATAGGTATCAGCCCCACTACCAAAGCATTGGAGCAACCAGAACAGAAGCGGTTCACCTTCATTGCGAGTTAAGTCCTTTCTCATGAGGCACAGTCCCTTTGGAGAAAAAGGTTGGACAATATCGTTGTTGTCATCTGCTTGAGAGCAGCTTGCTTTTCTATCTCCTTGAGAAGGACCTGCTCCTCCATCTGCTTGAGAAGGGCCTGCTCCTTTTTTTGTTTTAGAAATGTTTGCTCCTTTGGTTAGGTCTTTTAACATCGCTTTTAAAACAGGGTCCTCTACTGTTAAACATGTTCTTGTGGTTTTGGATGGCTGTTTCTTTGCTTTACTCCTAGTCACAGGATTAACTTTTTTTTTGTTCATTTGGATTGACTGGGAGTGGCCTTAGTCTTTGCAACAGCACCAGTGATGACAGCAACCTTGGCTGTGGGGAAGGGGATTGTGATCACTCTACGCATCCACAGTTGTGGTTTGGGCCCAACACAACAACAAAGAAACAGCCACATGGCCACTCACTCAACTCCCCACCCCTCACACACACTCTGGGATGAGGAGGACAAAGGCCAAGTAGAAGCTCATGGGTTGAAACAAGGACAAGGACGGTTCTTCACTGATTAAGGTCCCGAGCAAAACAGACTCAACTTGGGGAAAAAAAAAATTCATTTCACACTAATCAAATACACACAAAACACAGACAACACAAAGATCAGTGCTTATATACATTACCCCCACCCATCCCTTCTTCCCAGGCCCAAATTACTTTGTTCCAAATTTCTTTACCTCCTTCACCCCAGCAAGCACAAGGGGACAGGGGGTGGTGGGGTTTAGAGTCAGTTCTCAGTCTGGTGGTTCTTGCCACTCCTTCCTCCTCAGGAAGAAGGTTTCCTTACAGTCCTCCCCTGCTTCTCCATGGAGTCCTCCATGAATCTCTCCTTCATGAGTCCTTCCCATGAAATCCGGAGCTCCAGCGTGGGCTTCTCACAGAGTCACAGGCTGCTTCAGGAACAGTCAACTCTCTAGTGCTTGGGTCTTCCACAGCTGCGTGATCCAAGTGCACTAACAGCAAATCCAAATCTACTTGCCACAAAATCCAAGTCCACTGAACAAGCTCACCCCTCCTGGCATCCCCAGGGAATGTGTCCTGAGCTCTGCTCAGCTCTTATCTCAGTTCTTTCATATGCTAATTACAGAGGCACATCTGTTGTCTCCCTAATGGCTCCTTGGCTTTGGAGCAGGGGGAGCTTGTACAGGAGCCACTCCTGGGGCTTTTCCCTGACTACCAAAAATCCCACCAAACCAAACCAGCACAGCAATACATTATAAATATTCAGCAGAAGCATCCTTACTGAAACAATGCCATTTAGATCAATAGTTGGGAGAGTCAGCCTAAGAAAAAACAGAGAGGTAGAACTGACCCTGCTATTACCAACATAAACCTTTCTGTTCATATAAAAATCCTTACTGTACAGTGCCACCCTATAGATCAGTAACAAACCCCCTGTTATCACTAAATACCTTATCACATGATTATGGCTTTGGCTATAGTCTTATTGATAAACAATGAAACAGTAACAAGAGCAGCTACACAGAGCAATTTTATCCCAGCTGCACACCACATGTGTGACTGCATGTTGTGAAAAAGGTCCAGCAGAAATATTGCATAAAGTGTCTGTTCAGTTTTCAACCTATCAGTATATTCAGTAGAAGCATTTCCCATAGTTCTCTGAGGGATTCCTCCCATCAGAGGTGGAATTCTACATATTCACCATTTATTGAGAATTTATAGCCAGGGCTTGAGATACAGCCCCGCGTTTGTGTGCCAGTAAATTATTGTCATGATTTGACTCAAGACTGGCAATTAAACTAGCGACAATAATGCTCTTGATCCTCTCCCACCCAGGCAGGGAAAGGAGAGAGAGAATGAAGAGAGACTTTCCAGGCTGAAAACTGAACTAGACAGCTTTAATAAAAAACTAATGATAAAAGAAAATATGTACAATTATATGCAAGTATGTGCAAAAATGTGCAAAACCCTATTGCTTCCCCTCACCCACAGCAACTCCCATGGCAGTTGTGAGCAGTTCCAAAACGTCCTGGAGCACTGCTGGAGATAGGGCAGACAGCAGCTGAGGGTAGACCTATGAGGGTCAGGAACACACAAGCCTAGGGATCAATAATGGATCTCCCCAGACTCCGGCGATGAATGGAAAAGAAAGGAAGAAGAAGCAGGAAGGAAGTTGACTTCCATAATCTCTGACCTTATACTGAGCTTACAGAGATATATGGAATGGAATGCCTTGGTCAATTCTGCTGTCCATCTTGTCCACTCCTCCCTGTGGGAGGGTTGCAGATACAGCTTTTCTGCTTCTGTAGCATCTGAGGCCGCAGATTCAACAAGTAGAGCAAAGTGACCGTGGCGTCCCAGCAGTAACATGAACACACCAGCATTATCAGTTCACTGGCTGGAAAACTTGCTGATAGTTAAAAGAGAGCTTACTGAAGGAGGAAAAAAATGGGTAAAAGGAAAATTGGCTTAATCCTGGCTTAAACCAGGACAATATTTCAAAATTAGTTTTGTTTAAACCATAGGGTGCAAGTTATTTTCAGGGAATTTCTAGAAAAATTTTAATTTAAAATTTTTAATTTAAAAATAGAGATTTTTACTTCAAGTGATCAGAGGAAAGCAGTTTTATATGCCCTTCTATGTATGTGTAATTTTATTGGAAAATTTTATAATAGAAAGGCATGTCTGGGTGAGAGAGCATATTGGAGTGTGTGCTTATTAATTGAAGAGACGTGATTTCTTCTTTATAAAACATAGTCTTGCAGTAGTCATTTTATATAAACCAGACAACAAAAACAACAACAACAAAAAAAACAAAAACAACAAACTGCAAACAACAAACTGCTGGGTAAATTGAAAGAATTTCTGCCTGCATACTGCCCATATGATTTGTGTAAATGAACAATAATTTACCATTTTTACTTGAAAAATTGAAAATTAGAACAAGGCAGAGCCATGTTCATAAAAAAATAATAAAAAAACTTTTCTTAGCATAGCCATAAAGAGAACATAGGCACTATTAAACACCATTTAAACACCATTGTGGTTTTGTTTCACTGACATAAGTCTTCTGTCAAAAAACCCTAAAACTTAAAAACCAAAACTGTCATGGTGTGCTCAAGAGCAATACAAGCAGTATTTGTTCTAGATCTCACTTTCAGGTAAATCTCAGCCTAGATACTTGTGAAATGGCTCTTGAATACCTTGAAGGTAGTGAGTTACTGGATGGAAACTAAACAGCAGAGATTTCCCAGGCTTGGTGCCTGTCAACCTAGAAACACTGAATTCTTTCATTTAAATTACTTTAAAATGTCTCCCTGATACCTGGAAAACCGAGTTACACAAGCTCAGCAGTCAAATTGAAAACTTCTCTGTTAATAATTTTAGTCTTATGGGATCACTGTAACCAACTTGTAAGAAATAACAAGCTCATTTGGTTGACATTGGTTTTATACTCCTGCTTGCAAAGGCGACTCTTGCCACAGCCAACAGGAGTATTCTGAGCTTTTGATTACTCACTCATAAGTTTTGTAATGGAAATATTCAGGAGACATTGACATAGACACTTTCAGTCTTTAAAGCTCCTACTCTTTTCTAGGACACTTTCATGTTTTATTAATATCTTTCTGTCTTTGATTTTAGGCAAACTCAGATGGACCATGTAAAGTAGAACAGAACTGTGTGCAACAGCACACAGTTACATAATACCTACCTGGCATTACAGTGCAGGTAAAATTAAAAATACCAGCACAGAAGTCCTAATTAACACATACAGACTGTTTTGGCCACTAGCAGCATTTAAAACATGAATTCACTGGATCCAACTGTCTCGACTCTTAACCCCTCTGTACTCCAGCCCTGTGGTAATCAGGTAATCAGGTAAAAGTACATTGGGTCCCACTCCAGGTAAATGCAAATTTGCTTCTATCATCTTCATCAATAGGGACCATGAAGAACATCTCTTTGATATCCAGAACAGCCATGATTGGATGGGCAGCCTCTTGAATTTCTGATACTAGCTCAGCTATGCTGGGGATGGCTGCTGCTAGTGGCCCAATATTTGCATTTAACTTTTGATAGTCCACAGTCAAGCGCCACTTGCCATTAGTTTTTTTTTTACAGGCCAAACTGGGGAATTTTAGGGTGAATGACTGCTGACAATGCTGACCTTTTCTTTAAGATCATTAATAATTTATTTAATTCCTTCTTTTGCTGCTAATGGTATAGGGTACTGCTTGATGTTGGTGACTTTGCTTTGTGGTAGAAGAGGAGCTCTCTGCAATAACCTAACTTCCAGAGTGGGTGTGCCAAAATTCCAGTAATTACCTTTATCATCTCTCCATACCTCTCCTTGCAATATATCCATTCCCACTACCATTTCGGTCCTAATTAGATTGTCTTCACCTGGTAATTTTAAGTAAACTTTAGCTGTCTTTTGTACAGTGGGCTTGCCAAATGCTCCACTTACCATTATTGGTTTCAGGATCGGTTTAATGCCACATTTTATTGCTTCATCTTTTCTGAGTGTGGAGATTTGAGCTCCTGTGTCCACTACAAAAGTCACTGGATATTGGTTAGGACCCACACTGCAAGTAATCTCCAAATCACCCAGGGAGTTTTTAGACAATTTTAGGATATGCATCAAATCTTATAGAGGGGTTTTATTTTTAGAGTCTAATTAATTTTGATGTTTTACTGTGTTGGGTTTTGGATTTTATCTGCCGTTTTGGCTGTAGCATGGGAGGTGTTTTTTCCTCCTCTGAAGAGTCTGATTGAAAATCGGCTTGTTTACCCTTCTTTTGGGGAATTATCTTTATTTTTCTGGGTTTGGGTGTGTGATGTTCCCCGTTCCTGATGTAACAAACCCTTCCGTCTACAACTGTAAAGTATGTGAGTGTTTGAAGAGTTGAAAGAAAAAAGGCTTCAGAAGTATGGATATATGAAAAAAAATAATATACTCTCAATTTCATTAATTGAAAAGACCAAACTATTCTGATTGAATTTTTCCAAAAGCTGAATTTATCTTAACACAGCAGACACTGAGAAAAATTTTATTTCAAAATTTAGCAGACATTTAAGTTGAGATCTTTTAAACAGATCCACAGTTTGACTCAGATTCAGCAATTATACCAGAGACAACAACGCTTTTGATCCCCTCTCCCCTCCCCCAGGGAGGGAATGAGAGAGAAAATGAGGGAGAGAAACTCTATTGAAAACTAAACTAGACTGCTTTAATTAAACACCTATGATAAAAGCAAATATGTTAAATTATATAAAAGTATGTTCAGGAATGTGCAAACCCTAATGTCTCCCCACATGTCCAGCAACTCCAACAGCATGTCCTGAGCTGTGAGCAGTTCCAAAATGTCCCAGAGCACTCCTGTAGAGAGAGGCAGAGCAGAAAGGAGCTGAGGGGAGAGTTATGAGGGTCAGAAATGCATGAGCCTAGGGATCAATGGTGATGGATAGATGGAGTCCTCTCCGGATGCCAGCTGTGGGCAGAAGAGAATGGAAGAAGAAGCAGGAAGGAAGTTGACCTCCTTGATCTCTGACCTTACACTGAGGTTACTCAGATATATGGAATGGAATACTTTGGTCCATTTTGCTGTCTGTCTTGTCTACTCCTCCCTGTGGGAGGGCTGCAAATACAACTCTTCTGGTTCGGTGGCCTCTGAGGCTGCAGATTCAACAAGTACAGTGAAGTGATCTTCAGGTCCCTGCAGTAACATTAACATTCCAGCATTATCAGTCCATTAGCTGGGAAACTTGCTGCTAGTTAAAAGAGAACTTACTGAAGGAAAAAAAAAAAAAAATCAGTAAGAGGAAAATCGGCTTCATTATGGCTCAAACCAGGACGCAGATATTGTTACATGGCTTCAATAGGTAGAGCAACCAATACTAACTACTAAGCCATCAGCAAATGGAAATATGTTTCTGCATAAGACTGATCTGGAACACAAGCAACAATCCAAGATTATAGGACTGTGTGGTTTATTTTCAAAGTCAGAGCCTTAAAATTTATATATTTAAAGATTTTCTTTCCTCACTAGAAGGCATTTCCTTTTTTGCCAGTCTCTCCGTTCTTTCTTCCCCTTTTCCTGGAAGAAAAACAATAACAATGCTACATTTGTATTTCCACAGTTGATGACCACACACTTCACAGGAAGTATATTAGGATCTACCTTTCCAGTTACTGGTGCACAGTAATAAAATTGCAAGAAAATTCACAACATCAAATCCTGTGTGCGAAAAGGACAAAGAGACCCTTTTTATTACTCTTATTCTTCCGATATCTTTACAAGAGAAAATTAATTGCCATCTGTAGTCTGCTTACTGAGACTTAAGAAACTTGGAATGTTTCCTCTGTGAATCAACACTGCAAATGGAGGTTAATGCAAGTCCATAAGATATCTTTTTCTAAGCCATATTATTTTTGTCATGTGTTGCTGAAGGCAATTTTCTCACAACAGCGAGATTTACCTTTCATTCAGATACTTAGTATTTGTGCTTGAAACGTCATTATTATATTATTCAGAACTTCATAATAAGAACAAGTTTACGGTCAAAATTCTTTGCATCTGAATGCACATTTATGAAATTAAATTAAATTTGATATTTGAAAGGCAAATTTAGAAAACTTAGATAATTGCACAGGAACAAGCTGTTCAAGACTCATAGTACTTTCTCAGTTTCTGTGGATAGGGAATCACTTCTACCTTTTTTGCATTTCAAGGAATTGAGGAAAAAAAAAAAGCATCTCAAAGACTGGGTGTGGTCAGTGATAAACCACATATTTATATACTAATACTGCAGCCTGGTAACACAACAGAGGAAGTAGAGATACTAGGGGAAATGAAACTAGACAGTATGGGGAAAAGAGGAACACAGTAGAATAAGAATCATGACTAGACTCCTTAAGTACTGAGAGATATGCTATATACAACAAAAACACTATACATTTAGCTGGTGTTAATGCAGGTGGATAATCCAACACACTCAACTGGAATAATAGAAATGAGAAGAATTTCAGCAGAACAGTAGAGAAAAGCACTTAATGGAGAGACTAAACACAAAACTATTCTGAATTAGGACTACCACTGGAGCGGACAACTTAAAAAGGAAGTCATTTTGGGGAAGAGAATGGACAGTTATCAGTTGCCCACAAGATATACACTCATGGGAAAAGATAAATATCCTGAGAGCTGTCAGTCAAAGCATTTCTAATAGAAATTTCAGGTATGCGAACAACTGATTGAAGCCAGAAGAGGTGCAAAGAAGGGCAAGTAGAATGATTACAGGAATGGAGACACTCGGGAGAAATTTGCGTTCTTTGGCTTAGGAAGGCAAGTGGAAAAGGAGCTATTTTGCTCTGTACATAAGCAAGGAGGATAACCGCTAATGAGAGACATCATCTTAAACCAGATCAAGTAGATAGAGGTGTTGTGACTGTATGGAGTCTAAAAATGGCATCAAGAAAACGCTGGAGGAGCTGTCAATGAGAAATAGGCCAGAGTATTAATGGGACTTTAAAGACAGAGATCAGAATAACACTAAAAGTAACTTTTGTGACTAGGTGACTGTTTGAACACAGAAATAGCTTTAGTTGAACTTGGAAAATCTTCCCAAACTTACAATCTAAATCTGTATTCAGTCTTTGTGGAACAGTTAGTCCCTGGTTCCTCATTCTAGTTCCCTTAATCCCTCAGATGCAGGAACTACTTAGCTCTTCTACATAAGCATACTTCTCAGAAAATATTTTCCAGGACTCATCTTTTTGAACACAGCAGCAAACTTAGCCACAAGTTGAGTGGATTAAGTATCATTGCCAAAGAGAAAAACTATTCTTTTTTTCACCTCTATTACTTCTACTGAAGAGTCTGCAGATTAAAAAACTTCTGTTTTACTTCATTTAGGAGATAATATTAAAATATTAAAATGGTCTGACATAATTTTAGATGGCATAAGCCACGAAAATACTAGCTTCTCAGGAAACTGCTGGCCTGCTGTATCTGAGGAACTTCACAGGTGAAAGATTGAGAACATGGAGGTGATATGAAAATGTCATCCCTCTGATCTTAATTAAATTACAAGCAAAACCCATCCATCCTCAGGCATTAGCTAGGTATTTAATTTTATAATACTCTTCTGTCACTCACCACTTTTGTCCCCCATCTCCCAACTGAAAATATTGTTTTACTCCTACAAGAAATCACTATGTGGCACAAGAAGGCACCGTGTGGCACTCAAGCATGAATTGCACAGATGATTAAATGACTGACTTTTCTACACCAACATAGCTATTAATTGCTGTTCTACTCTAAACGTGTCCCTCCACAGACCAAACTTTATATCACCTCTTTTTGTACTTACTTGCTTAGGGTAGGTATGCACATTATTACTTGGAGACAGTTGACCAGTTTTAGCATCTCAGTTAATGGCCTGTCTGGAGTGGGTAAGTATGCCTGGAATTTTGATGTGCAAATAGCATACACACAGGTGCATGACATAGAAAATATTAAAATACAAGCACTGTTTCTCTAACAAAGTAACTTCTGTTCATTATTGACCTGCGGTTCACGTAAGAAAAAAACTTACAGGAGAGTCAAGTTTATCAGAGCATTGCATTGTCAGAAGGGGGACATGCCACAATTGAGTTTTGCTGTGGGGGACGCTAAATAGGGGGAGAACTCTGTGTGACATAAAATGAGAATATGGCAAAATTGCATGGTAATACCTAACCCCATCAGTGCAGGAAAATACATTCAAGGATAAACAATTTAAAATGGTTGTGAGAAGGCTTGAATAAACAGGAAAGCTAAACAGGAGGCAGTACAGAACACTGTACTTGAGCTCACCTGCTCTGACATTTCACATTATGTTTCCTAGTACAGGGAGTGATTGTTTCAATTCACTTCTGATGTCTTCAGCTCAGTGTTAAAAGACCACGTTAGTAAAAAAACCAAAACAAGACTAAACAATTCTTCACTGTCAAAAGGCATTGTACTTCTGCAAAAGTAACAATACAATATGTCTTGCAAGAAGTTCTGCAGTTTCAGTTTTTTTAAGGCATTGTACTTCTGCAAAAGTAACAATACGTCTTGCAAGAAGTTCTGCAGTTTCAGTTTTCGATAATTTCATAAAGATTATGAATTGCCACAAAAATTGCTTTTCCTTTGTGAAAGTGAAAACCTTGAGATTCTTCAGGTTTCAGTGTAACACATTTCACACAGAAGGAGAAATTGAATGTATATATTTGAAAAGAGAAGAGCTGTGTCAAAAAATCAATCCTTTCTCATGTAGCCAGTGAAAATTGTCTGGAAAATGTTGGGGACAAATCACAAAATATGACCATTATAGAGATTTTAAATGTTGAATTTAAGATACCAAGTTTCTGCCCATGGGAAATTTTCCCATAAGAAACATGTATAAGTTGCAATTATATAACACTTGTCTGGAAGGAACATATTCAGTTTGACATGTAAAGCTCAAAAAGTTCATTTTTACGTGTTGTTTTGCTTTGGTAGAGACAAAGTCTTATGGAAGGGTATTTCTAAGGGACAAGCAACAAAAAACAGTGTTTCCATTTTTTACGTCTTTGATTATCATGCTAGTGAGTAGTGTTAGGACCAGATGGTAGTTCTATAGAGGTTTGGCAACCTGAAAGGGACAACTCTCCACTCCCAACTAGTTCCCCCACTTACGCATTGCCATCTCTCTGCTGGGACAACTCTATGTGGATCAGGAGATAACACACTGTGCTGCACCAGTCCTCCCTGCTGCCTGCCATGCAGCACAGTGCTGGTCCTCCCTGCCACCCTATGCTACGCCATTCCTACCTGCTACCCAGTGCCATGGGGCTTCTCCCTGGTGCCCAGCACCACGCCAGTCCTCCCTACCGTGTGACACCACACCGCTAGTCCTCCTCATGCACGAAGAGTTCCACAAAGCCCTTGAACATTGACAAGGTCTCTGCACAGCTCCACAGGGAGACCAGAGCACCTGGGACAGCAAGCAGTATCTCACAGGAGGCAGTAAGGGTACCACCAATGAGGTCATTTCTGCTGTGCCTGCAGCACACATTATATTAGGAGAAGGACAGAGAAGCAGAGGAGGTGGGGGGAAGAAGCTAGACATCTAAGCACTGCTTGGCAGAAGAGCCTGTTGTTTTGTCACACAAGCCTTGTCATTTTGAAATTAAAAGCTAAAACTTTGGCCAGCTGGCTAACTTGCAGTTGGGATGAAAGGCAGGTGGAGAGAACTACTAGAGAGTTTTGCTCAGGAAGAGCAGGCAGCAGCCCTGCTGCAGGGTGGACTGGTTACACAGCGCTGCACTGCAGGGAAAACCAGTGCACTGCCAGGTGGTGGGGAAAAGCTGCACGGCAACAGGTGGCAGGGAAGAGCAGCTCAGGGAGGAGCAGCGCAGCACTGTAGTGCAGCAGGGAGGACCAGCACAGTGCCATGCACCATCCCCCAATTAGCACAGAGTTGTACTGGTGGAGAGTTCATGTAGAAGATTCCAGCATCTAGTTGGCAGTGGACAGTTGTCGACAGGCAATTGTCAGTGGACAATTGTCCTAGACCCATGGCAACAAATTGAGGAATGGAAAAGGAAGTGTTTGCAGATGTAAGCATCTGATTCTCTCATATTTTTCTAAGCAAAGAAGCTTTGATGCAGTAAGAAACATTTCCGGTCTGTACATTTTGTATTACTCTTCATTAAAAATCTTGGTGTGTTTTCTGGAAAATCTCATCAACTTAGTTGCTTTTAATACTCAAACAAGATGGTTTCATTGAGAGCAAGCAGTTGGACTGTATTGAATGAAAGGAATGCTAAAATAAATTACATATTCTTCTTGTGAACACAGAAGTTGCTGCAAGGGGAATTTAAGTTGTTTTATAAATGGTACCTAAATTCTTTGCATGAATCTGCATAGCAGGAGGATTTGATCATACACCTGCTGCATTCAGACAAGAAAATATTTCTTGGTTTTATTTTAAAAATGCTTGCTTTAGTTCTCTGTAGTACAAGTTAAAAGCTGTGCTTTAAAATTGACCTCCAGTCGCTTTCTTAGGTCCAGAAGAAGAATCAACAGACTTTTTTGTTATGTATTTTTAAATAGAATTTACCCATATCTTGTTATGTCACATGAACAAGTTCCTAAATCCAGGTTTAAACCTGCCTTAAATTCTATCTGATCACTGATTATGTCTGTGTAACTTTGGACAGTTCCGGTTCTCCAGGTCATTCAACATAGGACAATCAGGCACAATCCACATTTGGGTTCGTCTCTGACTTGGTAGTGAACACTTTCCATCCTTTTAAAAATGTGGTTGAGGTTGGAAGAGACCTCTTGAGATCATCTAGTCCAACGTTCTTGCTCAACAAGGGTCAGCTAGAGCTGGTTGCCCAGTTGGGTTTTGAAGACCTATCCCTTTGACCTACTGTTGCTCCTTAGGCTTTTTAACATTTTTAAAGAGACTTCAACTAAACATTAATATTTCTTTACAAGAAACTGAAGATTCCTAATACATCTCTGATGATGTGTATTTACGTATAGAGAGATACATCATAAAGAGTTACACACAGATTTTAACATATTAACAGCTGAGAAGAGAGCAAGTCAGAAGGAGTAAGACCTTAATCTTAACTTACAATGCCTAGTGGAACAACACTGTCTATTGGGCAGAAACCTAGTTGTCCTACTTTGTCTTACTTTGAAAGACAACTCAGAAGTGATGGAACCTAAGTGCAGTGTGGGAGCAACAGAATCCTTGGAACAAACTGACAGTGTAGATATCCTCAAAATACAGCAGAAGAGACTGAGTAAAACACAAAGGCCAGAGCTACCTCTTTCTGCTTACCAGTCTGAGATCAACCTAGAAAAACTCAAAAGAATCAGCAATGAATTTGAGCCAGAAGTGAGTGAGTTTTCTATGTTTCAGACAGTGTTCCTGTTTAACAGAAAGCTTTCAGACAACTTGTAGTCTTGACCTTGACCTTGACTTTTTATTCCTTTATTTGAAGGAGTTTTGCATGCAAACTTTGCTTTTTGGTAGTTACAATATAAGGAAAAGAACATTTTGGCATACTGTTGAATACTATTTGGAATACTACTAATTGGAATCCAAAGCATATCTGAATTTTAGACATTTGCCCGCAAGTCTAGCAGATTTGGTAGGCAATCATACACACTAATAATTCTCTGTTGTTTCTGGGTGTTTTGCAGGGTTTTTTTGACAGGGGAAATTTTCCTTGTTTTCGTCTGATTGTGGCAGAAAACACATTACGGTGTGTTCCTCTTTGGGATAGTAATTCTTTAGTATATATAGCTTATTATGTATTTTTATATTTTTATATTTTAGCCACAGGTTGTGGTTACAGAAGAGAGCATAGATTGTACTGTACAAATGAAAGTGTAACATAAAGGTTTGTTCTTCCTTTGTCAGTTTCTTAGCAATGTAATCCCATTTAATCAGACCTGATCAAAACAGTAACGTTTTTCACTAGGTATTTCAAACTAGGAAAAAATTTTGCAGCATTTCTCTGTTCCTGAACTAAACTGAAAAAAAGGTTGAAGTTTTAGTTGCTTCTAGGTAGCACATGGGAAGCAAGTGATGTGGTGAAAGGGAGATTTAGCATAAATATTATGGTCCCAAACCATGAAAGGTCAAAGCATGTATTACTTTCTTCTTTTACATGGTACCTTTACATGGTACCTGATACAATGAACAGCTCCTTCATGCATCTGCAGAAAGACTACTGAGAGAATGGAGTATTCCCTGTCTTCATTTGGATCATTGTCTGCCAATATTTAAATTATCTACATCATTGTGCTCCTACTAGTAGTACTCCATGGAAAAGAGACTTGTTAGTTTTCCAGAAAGGAACTACTTCAGTGATATGTTTCTAATTGCTACTATCTGTTCTGTTTCTACATGGAAATCTGGGAGAAAGTCACTGCTGTTCAGGTGTGTCGGTATTGTTCTGCCTGCTGTAAGCATTTGTAAGTTGCTACTAAACATTTTAAACAAACAGAAACATGAATTCTAGAGCTGCTTTGGTGTAGAGGCATGAGAGGGGTGACAGGAATCAAACATTGGATTTTCAAGAATCAATGGTTATTGACCTTTTCATTTATTAGCTCTAAAAAAACTTTGGTTGCTATGACAGCTCCTCATGGGCTTTTCCTCCCTAGTTTGACTTTCTTTATACTGGAAACAAATGGCTTTTATGCAATTTAACTTCCTTTTGCTTGTTTCTTTCTGTCCAGCATTACAGTCTGCAAAATTATTCAGCAGAACAAATAGGAAGTCCAGAATCAGAGAGCTCTTTTTTCAAGATAAGGGACTTCTTTCCGAGATCATATTAAACATAAATACAGAGTGTAAAACAATCTGAATTATCCCCTCAAATATTAAGTTTGACATTTATAGCAATAAATTTTAAATTTATTTAACAATTGAAAATAAAAAACAAAAAAGAGAGAAGAAAAGGGAGAAGAACTGAAACATAAAATAAGTCAAAGAGGAAAAATTTTAGTAAAATACTCTCTGTTGCAGTTGAATAGTTGACGTATATGAATGAAGTGGCTTGCTTTAATAGTTGGCAGAAAAAAAAAATAATTCTTACTGCTTTCCCATAAACATAACAACTTAATTTCAGAGCAATTCAGAGCAATTTAATTGACAACTTTCTCAAGACCTGGAAGCATAAAAAAAAAGAAGTCTAAAAATGTTTTAAATCTACAATGTCACAGTGCTTTAATAACTTGCAAGTGTTAATTTTCAAACTGATTTCTCAGTCCCTTTGCGAAAATTTGAATAGTCTTTGTTAACTGTTTTCCACTGGCTTATAGAGTGAAATATTCTGCTTTGTCTTCCATTAATATACCCTGAGTTTTCTGGGAGAGAGCTGAGACCTAAGCTCTTCTCATATTAGCAGCTGGTAGTGAATATTGACAATAGCAAGAACAACATAAAAGCATATAGAATTGAGAATCTGAATGAATCACTTCAGCAAGTGTTGGGAACACAAAGGAGAAAATTAACAAGGGAGATTTTGCACTTTTGCACTTGTACATGCATGTTATTATATACATGGGTATTCTAACAAAATCATACTTGTTCAGTCAGTGTTACACCAGAAAATCAAACAAAATCTGACTAATTGAGAGACCAGGAAAAAAGTAACTGTAAAAATGGAATGATTAGTACATGAAAAACTTTCTAGAGGTGTCTCTGGCTCCCTTGTTATTTAATAGAATCCTCTTTAAAGAGTAGGAGAATATGAAGCCCTTTCCAATCAAGCTTATATAAAACATGGTACAGTAAAAAGACAGATGGATCATTTATACACAGCAGTCTAGTTCACATGGTTGGCCTGTACCTTGTATTTTAGTATAGCTGCCTGTAATATTTCACAACTGTAAGCAGAGAACAGGTTACTAGGCAGGAGACTAGATCCCACAAATAAGAAACAGCAATGTGGTTTATTTTTTTAATGATTGATAACTAACTGGAAATGAGATTCTGGTACACATATGGTATTATTTATGGTTTAGATTACACCTACTCTGAACTGTTAATATCTTTTTTTTCTTCTTTTTGTCTTTTTTTTTTTTTTGCTCCTATGGTTTTGATAATAGAATCTTCTACACCAAAAATTTACACAGTGACACTCATTCTGTTTCTTCTTTCCAAATGTAAATGTTTTAATATTTCCCATCCTATTTCAACCAGTACACTGTTCTAGACAGATTCAGATGTTCCGTTTTGCTCATTGTCTTGCTCATGTAAGTATTATCTTTGCTTTCAAGGCAAAATCAGCACTTGTGAGAAGTGAGTTCGTAACTTTTTGTTCTAACAGCTGAATCATTAAAATTGCTTTTCCTTAATAGCTTGCATAGAAGCAAGACCAAAATCTTAGTAGCTTTCAAAGACTGTCTGCTACTAATTGTTGGTTCATTGTTTGATACTCCATATGGAATTAAGCTGACATTTATACCATGTAACATTTTTTCTGGTAATTACAACATGGAAGAAAAAGTGGAAAAGCTGATTGGACTAGTTCAATGAGGTGATTGTTGAAACCTAACTACAAAATAGGAAAAAAGTTATTATGTTCAAATATTTATCCCGAGCTAAATTCAAGAGCCCTGCCAAACTACTTGAAATCTCCATTTTAAAGATATTTTTTCTACTAAAAGGCACTGTCAAGCTTATATTCATCTGCTGCTGCACCTTATATAACTACTGTAGTGAAATATGATCTAAAAGAGTACATAGGACACTGAGTTAGACTTTCTGAGCCTCCAGTGTAAAGAATCCGCATCTTTTAATTACTGAAAGTTTCTTCCAAAACTTGCGCAATAAATATTCAGTGCAATGGAAAAGCCCATGATTATTCTATTATAAAAATAATGGCTAAAAAGGCTGTGTAGATGTTTCAAACTTAGTTGTAAAATATTTGTTTGCTGGGGGACGTCCAACTGGAAAGCAACTTGGTAGAAAAGGACCTGAGGGGCGTGGTGGACACCAAGTTGAACAGGAGCCAATATTGTGCCCTTGCTGCAAAGAAGGCTAATGGTATCCTGGGTTGCATCAGGAAGTTGAGGGAGATGATCCTTCCCCTCTGCTTAGCACTAGTGAGGACACATCTGGAGTACTGTGTCCAGTGCTGGGGCCTCCAATATAAGAAGGACATGGAGTTCTTAGAGCAAGTCCAGAGGAGGGCCACAAAGATGACCAGAGAGCTGGAACACCACTCATATGAAGACAGGCTGAGACAGTTGTGGTTGTTAAGCCTGAAGAAGAGAAGGCTCTGAGGAGACTTGCCGTCACAGAATTGCCATGGTTGGAAAAGTCCTCTAAGATCATCTAGTCTAGCCATCCATCCTGGGGAGGCAGACCAACACAACCCACACAAACAAAGAAAAAACCCAAACCAAACCAACCAACCAAATAAAAAAAAACCAAGGGAACCAAACCAACAAAAACAAACAAACAAACAAACCACCCCAACAAACCAAACAAAAAGCATCCCAACCAAATCAAAATAATCCACCCTACAAAACTAACAAAACACAAAACTCACAAAACCCCCTCTATTTCCAATAGAGTGTGCCCTGAAGTGCTTCATCTACATATTTCTTGAATATCTCAAGGATGGTGACTCCAACAGCTCCCTGGGAATCTATGCTAGAGCCTTACTACTCTTTACATTAATAAATTCTTCCTCCTATGTAGTCTAAACATCCCCTGGCCCAAATTTAAGCTATTTCCTCTAGTCCTATTGTAACAACCCTAACACTACCACTTCCTTTCAGGTAGTTGTAGAGAGCAATAAGATCTTCTTTCAGCCTCCTCTTCTCCAAACTAAACAATCCCAGTTCCCTCAGCCTCTCCTAATAGTCCTTGATCTCTGAACTCTTCAGCAGCTTGGCTGCTCTTGTCTGGACTTGTTCCAGCAGCTCAGTGCCCTTCTTGTAGCAAGAGGTCTAGAACTGAACACAGTAGTCAAGATGTGGCCTCACCAGTGCTAAGTACAGGAGCACAATCACTTCTCTATTCTTGCTGGTCACATAATTCCTGATGCAGGATGCTGTTGGCCTTCTTGGCCACCTGGGCACACTGATGTCTCATGTTAAACCAGCTGTTAACCAGAACACTCAGGTCCTTTTACTCCAAGAAGCTTTGCATCCATTCTTTCCCAAGATTGTAGCATTGCATGGGGGTGTTGTGACTGAAATGCAGAACCTGGCACTTGACCTTATTCAATCTCATACAGTTGGCCTTGGCCCAGCAATCCAGCATATTGAGGTCCCTATTTAGAGCCTTCCCACCCTCAAGCAGATCAACACTGCCATCCAATTTGATGTCATTTGCAAACTTACTGAGGAAGATCATTAATAAAGAAATTGAACAAGACCAGGCACTAAACTGAGCCCTGGAGGACAACACTGGTGACTGGCGACCAGTGGGATCCAACCCTACCCATTCACTACAACTCTCTGGGCTCAGCCATCCAGCCAGTTTTTTTACCCAGTGAAGAGTGCACTTGTTTATGCCACAATCCACCAGCTTCTCTAGAAGAATGTTGTGGGAGACAGTGTCAAAGGCCTTACCAAAGTCCAGGTAGACAACATCCACAGTTCTTTCCTCATCCACTACGAGGGTCACCTGGTCACAGAAGGAAATTGGTTTGGACAAGCAGAACCTGCCCTTCCTGAACCCTTGTTGGCTGGGCCTGATCCCCTCGCTGCCCTGCACTTGCCATGTGAGTACACTCAAGATGACCCTCTCCATGACAGTCCCCAGTACCAAGGTCAGGCTAACAGGCCTATAGTTCCCTGGATCCCCCTTCCAGCTCTTCTTGTAGATGTGCATCATATTGGTAAGCCTGCAGTTGTCTGGGACCTTCCCTGTTGACCAGGACTGTTCATAAATGATAGAGACAGGCTTGAGGAGCTCCTCTGCCAGGTCCCTCAATACAGTTGGGTAAATCCTATCCAGTCCCATAGATTTGTGAGTGTCTGGGTGCTGTAGCAGATCATTAGCTACTTCCTCCTGGATTTTGAGGGGGTTGTTCTGCTCACCATCCTTATCTTCCAGCTCAAGAGACTGGATACGCTGGGGGTAGCTGTTCTGACTATTAAAGATGGGCACAAAAGAGGAATTAAGTATCTCAGCTTTTCTGTCATCCTTGGTTGCAACATTTCCCCCTGCATCCAGTAAGGGATGGAGATTCTTCCTCGCTCTCTTTTTATTGTTAATGTATTTGTAACATCTTTGTTCTTATCCCTTCTGACAGTGCGCCCTTCTGCCTTTCTAATTTTCTCTCTGCATAACCTTACAAGGACCCTGCACTCATCTTAAGTTGCCCGCCCTTTCTACCAAAGGAGGTAAACTCTTTTTCTGAGTCCCAGCAAGAGCTTCCTTCTCAGCCAGGCCATTTGTCTTCCCTGCCAGTTCGTTTTAGGACACATGGGGGCAGTCTACTTTTGCGCCTTTAAGATTTCCTTCTTGAAGAACATCCAGCTTTCCTGGAAGTTTTGGTGACCCCTCCCTCCTTACTTCACTAAAAATTGAGAACTTAACCATTTCGTGGTCACTAAGCCAAACCCAGCTTCCCACTCTTACATCATCCACAAATCTTTCTCCGTTAGTGAACAGCAGGTCTCACAAGGCACCTTCCCTGGTAGGCTCACTTACCAGTTGTTTCAGGAAGTTATGTTCCACACAGTTGAGGAAAATGCTAGCCTGCCTGCTCTCTACTGTGTTATATTTCTAGCAGACATTCAGGAGGTTGAAGTTCCCAGCCAGTACAAGGGCTGGCAATCTCGAGGCTTCTGCCAGTCGCTTATAAAATGTTTTGCCTGCTTTCTCATCCTTGTGGGGTGATTGGTAGCAGGCTCCCACCTTATTCGTCTTCCCCCTCATCCTTACCCAGAAACATTCCACCTCACCATCCTACTGTTGAGCTCTATACAATTGCTCTCTCTTCCCTTGAGGTTTTGCCACTTTTTTTGCTGCTTTTGTCCCTTGGCACAATCCTCCACTCTGGAACCCTTAGCCTCAATGTGGGAAAAAAACTGTCACCAGCATCAGTAACTCCCTCTCTGCCCATGTATTCTGCACGCATACAGAAAATATATATGCTCTGAACATGGTAATAAAGTAGGGATCCAATCTCATCTCTTACTGTGCAATGATATTTACAAAAGTCAGGATTTACAGAGATGTACTCTTATGTATAACTTTAAAGAAAAGTGAGGACATGAAAAAAACATTTTTGGTTTTACTTTTTATTTAATCAAGAAGATAAAAGGGCAACAGACTGGGCTGAAAGTTCCTCTGAACCAACATGTTAATTCATCTTCCTTTTTGTTCCCTTTTGACATAATTCTCATTTTTCCAATCAGTAAAAGAGAATAAAAATAAATTTTTCCTTTATTGAATGATTGGAAGTACAGGTGAGCATTTGTTGAATTACGTATGTAAAGAATTATGTTTTAAAGATTCTTTAGCAAGTAAACAATTTTATTTATTTTTTGGAATTTATTTTTGTCCTTACAACTTCTTTTTTTAACAAAATGTGCAGTAATCGATAGTTTCTGAACAGTAATTAGGAAAAACTAAAGATGCCTGGAGTATGAAATAGGCTCTTGATGAGTCACTCTCATGAGCCACTGATGACTGTACAGTGACACAGGAATTTGCATTCAAGACGGAATGTGATAGAACACGTATATGTACCCAGTACCTTCAACCATGTGCTATTAGTCATTACAGATCACATGAGAATTACCAGATGCTGAAGGCAGGCTCCTCACTGTGTGAAAACAACAGAGAATATAGGTAGCTCACTGGGAATCACACCTTCTATTTAAAATTTTAAAGAAACTTTGAATGAAGATTTATATAGACTCTATTTTTTACCAAATGTCCTGGGACAAAAAAATTGATTTCGTCAGAGTTTTATAAAATCTACTTAAAGACAGTAAAAATATGAAACACCTGCTTCTTTCATTTAGATCAGAATGTTGGGTAGTTTTTGTGATGGAAGAGGTGAGATTACTCATACCAGGGGCAAAATGGAACCTTTTGGGGAATGACTGGGGAAAGGTGAAGTTCAAATATTAAAATGAGACATAAGAAATTTTCTCAGTAAGAAGAGACACTGCACAAGGATGTGGGGCTTAGATCTTGCACAAAAGGAAAAAAAAAAAGCCAACCCAAGCACATTTTTCTTTTAGTTAGAGACATCCAAATCCCTTTCACAAATGCAACTCTTTTACTTCCTGGTAGGCCAACAGGTAAATCTATCTTTCAAAATGTTCATCTGAAATCACATTGTATAGAGCCCATTTAGAGATACTTGTCCTGGCTTGTCTACTCCATAGAGAACTGAGGTTCCTGCTCCTATTTGGGACATCTAATTTCTAGGTATTCAAGTGCTTTACTGAATCTAATCCAAAAAAGTACCCCAGAATCTTAAAAAATTCCTTGGAAATCATGTCTGTGATTCTGACTGGTTTCAGTGGGCCAGGTTGGATGAGGCTTTGAGCAACATGGTATAGAGGAAGGTGTCCCTGCCTATGGCAGGTAAGGTGGAATTAGGTGATCTTTAGAGTCACTTCCAACCCAACCCATTTTATGATTCTATTCTTTTATTTGCCCAAAGGATGTTTGTTCATTGTTTGGGTCCCCATGTAAAACTGGAGGGGTTTTGGGTTGCTTCATCATGAGGGAATACTGACCCCTGTCTGTACTTCCCCCTGGGTCCCTCAGGATCCTGAAGAACATGCGTTCGTTCACTGGTCTTCATGCTGATACCACAGAATTAGCCTGTGGTCCTAAGGCTATTTCTAAAATCTCACATTTCTCTGAGATTTAGACTGGAGGTTTTTTGGGTTGCTTTATCTCAGTTTTCTAAGGAAATATTTCCATTCACACAGCATCACAGCTTTGAACAACTGCTTGAATGTAGGCATTTAGCAACAATTGTATAAAGGTAGCTAACTATGTAAAGCAAAATCTGAAAGAATCTTAAGGAAGTCACAAAAGTCAGAACCAAGTTTTCACAGAGAGATACTGAGAAGGGGTTCTTTAATTTGAGTTAACACCATTACTGAATTCTAGTGAAGTACTTCAGAATTCCTGTTTTCATATATTTTAGTTTTCGTTTTTAAATATGTGATTCATAAAGTTTCTTGTTTCACACACACAAACACACATATATAATACTATATATATATACACACAAGTGTCTTTGGATCTCTACATGTTACTCTGGAGGTTTCAGCCTTCATTTGTGTGTCAAAATGAAAATAGCTACAAGGAAGCCTGATATTACAGCTATATTTTTTTCTTTTCTTTTTTTTTTTTTTTCAAACCATACTTAAGAGAATCTAATGTGCTGGACATTTACAAAAAAATCAGAAATTATATTTCTGCTACAGTTCCTCTCTCCTTAAAGAAAAGAAGTCTCTACAAAACCTAATACCATTAGTAGTTGCATAACAATCCAAATAACAGAGCAACTGCACAGAAATATAAAGGAATATTTAAACCAAGCAATCCTTGAGTGACAGTTTGGTACTTTCTATAATCTCCTTGCATAGCTCAGACCTTCGCTTCAGAGGATGTTCATGATTTCTGCAAGTTTAACATAAATTTAAAAAAAATAAAAAAAATATTTCTAAACTAAATGAAACAAATAAACAAACAAAACCACCACAGCAACAATAAAAACTAGTGTAACAAATGATGTAACTGAGTTTTCTTTTAATTAAGTTCTGCAGCTTCTCATCTGTTTTGCAATTTCTTCACTATAATACAGTTCATTGCCAAAAACTTTGCATGTTGCGGCATGATGACTGAAGGAAAGACATAAATAAAACCATGCCAAGGAAAGAAATTATTATACTAAGGTGGATGTTGAAAAACGTGTTTGTTCATTTGGAAACTGGAATTCATTTATAACCCCCACAGATGGCTTCTGATTTCATTTCAAAAGCTTTTTAAAATAATAAATCAAATGTGTTTGGTGTTGAATTAAAAAATAAACTTACAAAGTGAATTTCTGTTTATCCAGGATGAGTGTGAGTAGGTGGTTATTGCATGCAAATGATTACTGATTGAGACAACGTGGTCTTAATTGCTGGGTGGAAATGAGATCTGTGTCCCCTGTCACGGCTCATGTGTCCTTTCTCAAGTTTGCATCTGATTTGAGATTACTTCTTAAACCAGGTTTCTGGGTTCTCTCCAGGCTCACTTTTCCTCTGCTTTTTCCATGTCTTTCCATGTTCATAGCATCAAAGAAACCAATTCTGGTGTGTCTTTGATTTGACAAAGAGGACAAGCTGAAATTAATAGCAATTCTTGGGACTTAAGAGTTTTCTTTCCCCTGTAAGTCAAAATAGCATTTGGCCTAGTGAGGCATATTGGTTTACTGGGAATAGTCCTGTATTTGTAAGCGTTCGACCTTAGGGATAGGTTTTGATTCCTAACCAAAGCTAAATTTTACAACTGAAATGAGGAAATCAAGATCTTTGATATTAATATTTCAAGCATGGCACATACCAAATTTCTAAGACTTTATTTTTTATCTTATTCTCCTTTTGTCGTACTGTTAAGTTTGAGTTACTGAGAGAACCATCCAAGTGACCTTTGGGTTGTACATTGATGGTTATTCTTCTGAAAACAGCTGAACATCTGAATTCAGGCTACTTTCCATGGGAACTTGCAGACTGGCTGATGGTACTCAGATTTGAAAATGCTGAAAGGATTCAAACAGTTGAAAATTGTGTTTGTCTTGGGTAAAATATTTTTACACTGATATGGAAAAGGAATCTACTCACGTAATGAAAAAAATTTTCTGCCTCTAAGAGGACAACTTCATGTTACAGTTCTACACTCAGGACAAGGGCCCAGAACCTAAATATAGAAAGGATCAAACTGTGGCTTATGATCCTTGCATAGCTTCATTCTGGGACTACTTAGTGATAAGGAAGACTCAGGTGTGACCAAAGCTACTGGTGAAATGGAGACTAAGCCTATAGGAAAAAATGCCTAAGGCCAGTGTTTCTGGGTCATCTGGTGCATACATCTCAACTCAGCTCTGTCCCAGGAATGAAATGGACATTATAATGTGAACTTCTCCTGAAACTTCCCTCCTTTACCTCAATTGTCTCCTGGCTCTCAGATTTATGAAGATATTTTCATGTTGCTTGTATGCTCAGTGTTGCATGGCTTAAACTGTGCACATGAACAAGCATTTTAAAGAATCATCTGAAGGACAATATGTAAGTACATTTTACTTGAGATATTTGTCTCTCTAGACTTGGTATTTTCAGTGACAATGAACATATCTTCTGGCAAAACTTGTACTTATCACTTACTCTACTACAATACTTACAGTGTGCGTATTTCTTATTCTGAGCTGTAGCTCAGGAATAATTCATTGATCACATTAAAGTAAACCCGCAAAGAATGTACTTAACCCAGTTCTGGTATCTGTGTTTCAAAGCCTGTGTCCCTTTATTGTAGGATTTATTTCCCTCTGTATAGCTCAACTCGTAAGAACTAAAGAAAAAGGTCAGAGCTGCCCAGTTATTATTTCTAATATTCCTTAGCACTACCTAACATTCTAAAAAGCAACCATTATATGCAAAGTAATAGCTCAATGTGGAAAGCACCAAAGAATGAGTAATAGCATGGTGTTGAGACTATATTTGACTTAGAAGATCACAATATCTCTCTTCAGGAGACCTCTTCTTTGTATAGATTTGTTTCTTTACAATACCTGTGACATGAATTCTCAATTCAATCAGGCATCAAACTGTATGTTTTCTTCTGTTAATGTGTAAAAGCAATATCTAAATCTGGGAGGCAACAGAAATTATTCTAAGACCTTGATTCTGTGAGGCTCTAATTGCATTGCACAGCTCAGAACACAGTACCGTCTTTCCATGACAAAGGCTCTGAGTGGAGGGAAGTGTAGATAAGTTGGTGTTGCCTTTGGAGCATGAAGTAAGAGACCATTAATAACAAATCTCATTAATTCATAATCAGACTGTTTTTCACCTAGTAATTGGCTATTGACTGATAATATCGCATCTCTCAGGGATGACAAAAACGTATTCTTGAGGAATGTAAAATCCAGGATATTTGTGAGATGGTCAGTAACACAAATAGAAATGATACAGATTAAAATACAAAGCTTCATTCCATAGAAGTAATTAACATTTGTTCCAAGAAACAGAGGCACCAATTATTTTGTCCTAGTTTAAATATTAAAGGTGAATCCCAAAATCCTGAGAAGAAAATTGCTCTCTATTACCCCCTTCCATCCTCCCAAGGAAAGATAGAACAGGAATAAGGAAGAGAGACTTAAACTTTGGAAATTGAAACTAGAAACAAATTTACTATAACACGAGATAAAAGGGTAAAACATGGGGGAAGAACAGATAAGTATCTATATACAAAACAGATCTTGATTTTGATAATGGCAGGGATATGGGAAAGGCAGGGCTGCTCCAGGGGACAAGTCCACAGCTCCTCACAGCACCACATGCAGTTGGATTCTGGAGCGAGCATGTGGGAAACCAAAGGAACCAGCAGCAGCCCTGGCAGAGAGAAAGGAGCAGGAAAGGAGAAGGGCTCAGCTTCCAGCTCCCTGCCTTTTATAGATTGTGACAGGAAGTGGGTGGGAATACTGACCCTTCCAGTCTTTTAGGGTCGTAAGGCCCCTCTCTCTCTATAGGTGTCCAACACTGTGCCAGGGTCTCCCAAACCATAACAGTAATACAAACCCCTTACAATAAGCAGGAACATTTCCAACTAGAACAGATTGCTCAGAGTCCCATCAAGCCTGACCCTAAATGTCTCTGGGGATGGGGCCTCCATCACCTCTCTAGGCAACCTGTTCCACCAGCCTCATATTAAATAATTTTTTCCTAGTGTCCAACCTAAATCTATCCTTTTCTAGCTTGAAACCATTACCCCTTGTCCTGTTGTTACATGACATTGTGAACATCTCTTCCTAGACTTGTGAGTGTCCAGGTGGCATAAAAGGTCATTAACTGCTTCCTTCTGGATTATGGGGAGTTGCTGTTGCTCTCCATGCCTATCAGGAGGTTGATTACCCTGAGGATTATGGGTCTGACTATTAAAGGCTGAGGCAAAGAAGGCATTCAGTGCCTCAGCCTTTTCCTCATCCTTGATAGCAATGTTCTTCCCTGCATCCAATAAAGGGTGGACATTCTCCTTGACTATCTTTTTGTTGTTCGTTTATTTGTAAAAACCTTTTTTGTTATCCCTCACAGCAGTGGCCAGGTTGAGTTCTAGCTGTGCTTTTGCCTTTCTGATGTTTTCTCTGCATGACCTAGCTAGATCCCTGGACTCCTGTTGAGCTGCCTGCCCCTTTTTCCAAAGGTAGTAGACTCTTCTTTTTTTTCCTGAACCTCTGCAAGAGCTCCCTGTTTGGCCAGGCTGATTGTCTTTCCTGACAGCTGGTTTTATGACACATGGGAACAGCCAGCCCCTGTGCCTCTAAGACTTGCTTCTTGAAGAAAATCCAGCCTTTCTGTGCTTCTTTGCCCTTGTCTTCCAAGGGATGCTCCCAACTGGTGTCCTGGCAGTTTGAAGTCTGCTGTCCAGAAGTCCATGTAGCTGGTCCTAGCTAGTTAGGTTAATCATCCTGGTTAGAAGAGACCTTTAAGATCATCAAGTCCAACCACTAACCTAGCTATTCTGAGTCCAGTGGTAAACCATATTACTAAGCACCACATTCTATACATCTTTTAAACCCCTCCAGGGATGATGATTCACCACCTTCCCAAGGCATCTGTTCCAGTGTTTGCTGTGATTTGGGCCTAACATGACAACAAAGAACCAGCCATGTGGCTGTACATTCAGGTCCCTTCCCCCCACTGGGATGGGAAGGACAAAGACCAACTGAAAGCTCATAAAGCTCATGGATTGATAAAAAGGGCAAGGAGAGTTCTTCATTGATTAAAGTCACGGGCAAAACAGACTCAACTTGGGAAAAAACAGTAATTTAATTTAATGCTAATCAAATGCACACAGGACATAGACAAAACAAAGAGCACTGAGGGTCCCATATGCCAGCCGGACCCTTCCCACAGGGAGGTTTGCTGCCTCCCTGGGGCCCAGGATAGGGATATAACCAGGAAAATTCCTGGTCTGATATGGCCCTCAGATTATCACCCTCTTTTAATCTTTCAGCTAGGTAGTGGTGAGGTACAGTGAAGAAGTCCAGTGGTAATGAAGAAAGACTTCATGGCCTTGGGGTGATTGGTCAAGGGATCAGGAGCACAACTTGTATTCTCCTCCATCCCTCTGCGGAATGATGAATGTGTAAACAAGAAGACCTGACAGATCAGTATCTAGCTCCAAACCTGGTGCTACTAGCAAGACTTTGAGTTATTTGACCATGGCTTGATCTACAGGAGACCAGGCCTCACTCACTACAACAGATGGGAATACCCTGTCTCACAGGGCAAAAGGGTACTAGGGCAACACTTAGCAGGATTCATGAGCAGGGCTTTAAACTAGACTTGAAGGGGGAGGGGGATAAAAACAGACCCACCAGAGATGAGCCTAGGTGTGAAGGACCAAGAACGGAGGTGGAATCAATAACCCACCTCAACTGTGTCTACACTAACGCATGTAACATGGGCACATAGCATGAGCTGAAAGCCATTGTACAGCAGGACAGCTATGACATAATAGCCATCACTAAAACATGGTGGGATAACTGTCACAACTGGAATGCTGCAATGAATAGCTCTTCAGAAAGGATAGGCAAGGTAGGAGAGGCAGAGGTGTGGCTCTGTATGTTAGGGAGTGTTTTGATTGTACAGAGCTTGATTATAGTGACGATAAAGTTGAGTGTTTATGGGTAAAGATGAAGGGGAAAGCAAATAAGGCAGATATTGTACTGGGAGTCTGTTACAGACCACCCAACCAGGACAAGGAGGCAGATGAAGTATTCTACAAGTGGCTGGACGAAATCTCATAATTGCCATCCCTTGTTCCGGTGGGCAAGTTCAACTTACCAGATGTCTGCTGGAAATATAACACAGCAGAGAGCAGGCAGGCTAGGAGGTTCGTCGACAGTGTGGAAGATAATTTGCTGAGGCAACTGGTAAGTGACCCTACCAGGAGAGGTGTCTTGCTGGACCTTCTTGTTCATAAAAAGAGAAGGACTAGTGGGAGATGTGGTGGTTGGAGGCCATCCTGAGCTTAGCAATCATGAAATGGTGAATTTTCAATTCTTAGCAATGTAAGGAGGGGGGTTAGCAAAACCTACATCTTGGTCTTCTGCAGATGAACTTTGGCCTGTTCAGGACACTGGTTTAGAGAGTCCTTTGGGACATAGTTCTGAAGGGCAAAGGGGTCCAGGAAAGCTGGATGCTCTTCAAGAAGGAAATCTTCAAAACCCAGGAGTAGGCTGTCCCAATGTGTCATAAGATTAAAGGGTGGGGAAGACGGCCAGCCTGGTTGAACAGGGAGCTTTTGATGTGACTTAGGAAAAAAAAAAAGGAGGGTTTACCAAGTTTGGGAGAAGGGAGAGGCAACTCAAGAGGAGGACAGAGTCCTCGTTTGGTTTGAGAAAACTGGGAAGGCAAAAGTCCATCTGGAGCTCAACTTGGCCACTGACAAAAGGGACAACAACAAAAGTTTTTACAAATGCATCAACAATAAAAAGAGATCCAGGGAGAATGTCCATCCCTTACCGGATGTAGGAGGGAAATGTTGCAACCAAAGAGGAGGAAAAGGCTGAGATACTTAATGACTTCTGTTCTGGTTTGGTTTGATGGGTTTTTTGGTAGCAGGGAAAGGGCCACAGAGTGGCTCTGGTAAGAAGCTGAGAAGCTCCCCCAGCTCCAAAACCAACCAAAGAGGCATTAGAGGGAGAATAGATGTGCCTCAGTGATTAACATACAAAATAACTGATATAAAACCTGAGCAGAGTTAGGAGAGGGGGAAGAGCTGTGCTGTAGGATGAGAGCAGTGCTGGGGAAGGAGAGCGGTCCTGGTGGTTCATGAGGAAGAAGGGGAAGAAGGTGCCCAAGCAGAAGTTTCCCTGCAACCTATGGCAAGATGGCAGCTGTCCACCTGCATTCACGGAGGAACATGGTGGAACATTCCCTGGGGGCGCCAGGAGGAGTAAACTTGGCCAATGGACTTGGATGTTGTGGCCAATGGTTTGCTGCCTGTGGACTCTCATTACGCCCCTTGGGAAGACCCCAGCACAAGGGACATTGGCTGTTTCAGAAGTAGACCATGTCTCTGTGGGAAGCCGAGGCTGCAGCAGCCCTGGACATCATGAGATGGACTCATGAAGGAGAGGTTGGTGGAGGACTCTCTTCCATGGGAGGGACCCCGTGGTGAAGCAGGGAAGGACTGTAAGGAATCCTTCTTCCTGAGGAGGATGGCACGGCAGGAACCACCAGACTGTGAACTAACTCTAAACCCCATCCCCTGTCCCCCAGTGCTGCTGGGGGAAAGAAGGGAGAGAAATCACGAGCAAAGTAATTTGGGTGCGGGAAGAAGGGAGGGGTGGGGGTAGCACATGCAAACACTCCTCTTTGTGTTGTCTGTGTCCTGTTTGTGTTTGATTAGTGTGAAATTGAACTATTATTTTTACCCTAAGTTGAGTCTTCTTTGCACAGGACCTTAATTAGTGAAGAACCTTCTTTGTCCTTTTTCTTGAACCAGGAGCTTTGCCCTCCTCATTGCAGTGTGTGTGTGTGAGAAGCTGAGTGAGCGGCCTGGGGGCTGTTTCCTTTGTTGTTGTGTTTGGCCCAAACCATGACAACTTCTTTGCCTCCATCTTTAATGTTCAGACCAGCTCCCCCCAAGGTGTTCAGCTTCCTAAGCTGGGAGATAAGGACAGAGAGCAGAATAACAACCCCATTATTAAGGAGGAAGTTATTCATGATCCCCTTCTGCATCTAGACATGTGTAAATCTATAGGGCTGGATGGGCTTCACCCAAGAGTACTGAGCAAGCTGGTGGGATTGCTCATGAAGCTTCTCTTCATCACTTATCAACAATCCTGGTCAACAGGGGAGGTCCTGGGTGACTGGAGGCTGGCTGATGTGATGCCCATCTACAGGAAGGGCTGGAAAGAGTACCCTAGGAACTACATCTCATCTCGGCACTGGGAAAGATCATGGAGAGGCTTATCTTGAGTGAGCTCTCACGGCATGTGCAGGACAGTCAGGGGACCAGGGCCAGCCAGCATGGGTTTATGAAAAGGAGGTCTTGCTTGTCCAGTCTGATCTCTTTCTATGACCAGGTGTGGACATTGTCTACCTAGATTTTGGTAAGGCCTTTGATGCTGTCTCCCACAGTATTCTCCTGGAAAAGCTGGAGAATCATGGCATACGCAAGTGTACTCTTCACTAGGTAAAAATTTGGCTGGATGGCCAGGCCCAGACAGTTGTGGTAAATGGGGTCAAACATAGTTCATGACTGGTCACCTACGCTGTCCCTCAGGGCTCAGTTTTGGTTCCTGTCATATTCAATATCTTTATCAACTATCTCAATAAGGGGATTGAGTGCACCCTCAGTAAGAGTGCAGATGATACCAAACTGGGTGGAAGTCTTGTGTGGCATTCAGAATTTACAGTGTTTGTCTCGAACAATCCAAGAGATAAGTGATGGACTCTGACACTCAAGATATCTGTTGTGTGTCTTGTGGCATCTGAGAATTTGCTGATGGACTAAAGAGATCTACAGCTGGCTCTGGGAGCAGTATACTCCCCTGCAATAAATTAAACCTGTGGTGCCAGTTGTCTCATCCTCCCCTTCGTTATGCAGAGTCCCCAGCAATTATCCAAACAAAGACTATCGGCAGGACTTAACCTGGTGCCATACCTACCCCCCCTGCTATCTCGGAGGAGCACGGAGAAGATAGGAGTTTTTTCCCTACTCCGGAAAGAAAAGTAGGGGGGCAGTGGGCAAGAACTGTATAAAAGTCTGGGACTCTATGGGTGCATTTGAAGTACTTTTCCACCAGGAGCCTCTTCCCCACCGACGACATCGCTGCCCCGTGGGTGGTAACTATGCTCTCTTGCTTGCTATCCTCTTTCTGCTTTCTCCTCTCTTTTCTGTCTCTGCTTTCCTGCCTGTCCTATTCGCTCTAGGGACCTTTGCTGTGTTATTCTAATAAAAGTTTGTTGTGCATGTGACATCTGACCTCGTTTGCGTCTTAATTTCACCAGTTGGGATCACCTTTATAAAAAATTGCCACGTATCCGAATACCGGATCGTGACATGTTGATCTGCTTGAGGAAAAGGACCTGGAGGTGCTGGTGGACAGCCATCTTAACATGAGCCGGCAATGTGCCCAGGTGGCCAAAAAAGCCAACAGCATCCTGGCCTGCATCAGGAATAGCATGACCAGCAGGAGTGGGGAAGTGATTGTACCCTTGTAGTTAACACTGGTGAGACCACACCTCAACTACCGTGTTCAGTTCTGGGCCTCACTACAGGAAGGACATTGAGGTGCTGGAGTGTGGCCAGAGAAGAGCTATCAAGCTGGTGAAGGGTCTAGAGAAGAAGTCATACAACGAGCAGCTGAGGGAACCAGGGATGTTTAGTATGGAGAAGAGAAGGCTGAGGGGAGACCTCATCACTCTCTATAAGTACTGGAAAGAAGGTTATAGTGAGGTGGGTGATGGCCTCTTCTCCCAAGTGAATAAGGACAGGACCAGAGGAAATGGCCTGAAGTTGTGGCAGAGGAGGTTTAGATTGGATATTAGGAAAAGCAGCCTGCCCAGAGAGGTGGCTGAGTCACCATCCTTGGAGATATTCAAGAAACGTGGAGATGTGGTACTTCAGGGCCTTCTCTAGTGGCCAAAATTGTAGGGGTTTTTTTTGTGGTTGTTATTTGGTGCAGTGTGTGGTTTTTGTGTTTGTGGATTTTTTTGGGGGGGTGGTGGTGATGTGTTGTGTGGTGGTTTTGTTTTATTGTTGCCTATTTTTCGGGTTTTTTTAATGATGTTTGGATTCTGTGATCTCAGAGGTCCTTTCTAACCATGCCTACTCTGTGACCCTGTGATTCTGTATGTTAATCGCAGAGGCTTATCTATTGTCTCTCTAATTGCTTCTTGGGTATCTGGCTTTGGAGATGGGGGGAGCTCTTTAGCTTCTTACCAGAGCCACCCATGGGGCCCTTCCCCCACTGCCAAAACCCTCACCAATCCAAACCAGCACAGTGCTTAATAACCTTCTCAGTGAAGAAGCTTCTTCTAATATCTAATCTAAACCTTCCCTAACTGTCTAAGCAAATGGATCTACTTCAGCGTGATTGCTTGAGAGACATCCAGCCCAAGGGGACAGAAATGTGCATTAGCTTGCTCACACTCTTGGAAGAATAGCTGTACTTGGAATGGTCATAGCAGGTAAAGGACTTAAACCCATGTCTTCCACATCCCAGGCAAAAAGCCAGCACTATCAAATACTCTTGTCTCGCTCATTGTTTAGTGTTATAATCTCAGCTGCACTATAATTCAGATAATCACAATCTGAATAATTAAGACTGTAACCTGTATTTGCAGTTAGAGAAAAATGGTATTTCTATTCTCTGAAAACCTCATAATTAATTATTATGCAAGGGATCTGCTATGCCCTCTACATGATGCATCCATATTTTGGAAATAAATTAATAATTTCTTGAAGATGTAACCTCCCCAGACATTGAGTAAGAGTTTCTCACTGAATTTGTCTATCAGCATATGGTATCTTTTTACCTTCTTATATACCGGTTTTCTATGAGTGCATCAATTAGTTCTCTGTTAGAGAACTCAGCTAGAAAAAGTGCACAGTATTATGGAATTTTTACGTTCAGCAAGGACTGTGCCATGTGAAATGTGTTTCAGATATCTGACTGTAGGGATGCATGTGATTAAGTTGAGAGGAAAAACTAGCTAGGCTGGGACTAAAGAACTGAATTTTAATATGGGAGGGAGAAATTAAAAAGGAATCCTTAAGTAGTTGAAATAGGCTTTAGTACCCTTATTTCTTTATTTGAATATACAGTTGAACATTCATAGCCTTTCTAGCTCTTATCTTTGCTTCTTGAGATATGTCTTGTATAATTCATCACTTAAGGAGTAATACATTTTTAAGAATTTATATCTATGTAGATCTATCCTTCCTAGGCTAGCTAATGCCAACAGTGACTTTTCTCATGTATAAGAGAAAGAAGCTTTGCAGGACTGCACTCAACATGTTTCATTTTGTCCCAAGACTTTCAAATACTTTTTTATGGTGTTGGCTAGGAGTTCCTGCTTACTAGATAGTGGTGTGCAGCGTTTATTGCAGTATGAGATCTACCAGGCTAACAGGAACATTTTTTCTTTCTTCTATTATCTCTGCCTCTCCTACTCATTCCCCTGGGCAAAGTTTTCATTAAATTCTTGCAATACTTAAAGAAGGGTTGCTTACAGAAAGCAAACTGGGTGGAGTATGAATCCCAGCTAAATCATTATGTGCATAAACTTCTCATAGATAGGAAGGGGGCTTTTTACTGATGGGACTTCCAGGTGCAATTGGCAGCAGATAAACTGCAGGCTCTCTTGCTGGTTCTCATATTCACTTTTATATCACTGCATTTGTTCTTGTATCTTGAAATCTCAGATGACTCAGACATAGATTGTAAATTCAGTGCAAATTGGCTGAAACTTTTAACATCTCAAGGAGTCTTAATGGTTTTCCAGGTCTGACTTGTTCAAAATGCTGTTCAGACATGACCTGCCTAATCCTTCCAACACTTCAATAAAATATTTGGCATATATAAGTAATGTCTTAGAGGTGAACAAATACTTTATTTATTGTCAGTTTTATATTTCTGCAAAATAAAAATTTCTGAACACATTACAACTATTTTAGGCATGGATTATTCAGAATAATCTGGTATATCCCTGAGCAAATGTTTTCTTCACCAATGAATGACAAATATTTGAAAAAGTAGTATTCAGGAATGAAAAAATTCTATTATGTTGGTTAGCGTAACCAACAGGGGCATGTGATACTGTGTCATCTGATGATCAGTATATTTATATAAATCAGCAACATAGTACAAATTTGTGATTTATGATTGTATAAAAGATTGAATTTCTTTTTTTCTACATATAATTTTTGTTTGGCAAATATGTCTTGATGGTAGGTGCTGTCACCTCAAACATCCGTTAAAAGACAACCTGAAAGGACTGCTACTGAATGAAACCACATTTTCTATCATATCATATTCAAGATAATGTTTTTTCTTAAGATAATGTTTTTTCTTAACTTCAATAAGTTATTGTCATTCAATATTACTAACAAGAAGAAGCAAATAAACTACAAGTAATATCAGTTTTTGTTCAGTAAGATATATGCATTCTCAAACACTGATGTGTTAAACTAAGTATGTAATGAAAGAAATAATAATATCCCAAATGAATGTTTATTTTTAATTTCTAAAATATTCACTTTCATTGGTAATTAAGTCAAATTGTTAAGTAAGCAGTAGATGTGTAGCCTAGTGTGACAGGTCCCAATTCTAAGATAAACTAACTGTGTTGTAATAGCATTCAGTGCCTCCCTTATCTACTTTTCTACCAGAAAGTCAGGAACAAGTTTCTGTCTCACTAGTTTCATGAAATCTATTTTCTGTGCCTCTGTCCCAGCCTACAGAAAACTCCTGCCTACAGTTACCTGGAAGTACCTTCTTTTGCTTATTTATATAAATAAATCCATTTTCCTTGGAAGTAGTAATTTCTTTTCCTTGACAATTCCCACATAAATTTTGTAGAGCTCAGAAATGAAAAATTGTTTTGTAACTGCCACCTCTACACACTCCGAGTGAGCTCCAAGGGGCAAACTGGGTGATTTTCCTTCCCTGTGCATTGACCATTGGTGGAGGGGCACTTAGTACCATTTGGACTTTGGGTACCTTCCTGGCCTCTATGTTTTCCAGCTGGGCTCAGGAAGGCATCTGTCCTGGCTTTGTCTGGGTATGTCTAGGCAGAATGGATCAGATCTTAGTAAACAAGCTGCTGATTTTGGATCAGGAGGAGCCAAGTTCATTGATTCCTGGCTATGTTTAACTTGCAGAATTAACAGGGTTTAACATTCTTTTATTTTGGGAACAAGGGGGAAATTATAGTTGCTGCTCTCTTCACCTCCAGGAAGGCAATTGGGCTGCTGGTCTGAGGAAGATGCTACTGCTGCAGCATTGCTTACCTAAACCCGTACAAGAAGAGTAGACTGCTTGGTATGTATTTTACCAAGCAAGTTTAGCAGTCCAAAATCTGGCATTGCTGTGTCTGTCAACCTCCTTACCCTGTTCATTATATGATGTGTATACTCCTGCACCTTTCCGCCTTCAGCCAGGCTGGAACTGACTATTATCTTTGACTCTGAAAATAAACATGCCTGTTATGGTCTAAAATCAGTATACTTTTCCTTCCACCCTTCCACCTTTCAAAGGTGAAAAAAACCTGACTATCTCACTAACAAGAAGACTGCTGAAAGTCAGTAAGTTTCTGTTTATATACAGACCAGGTCTGGTTTTAATGTTCTTCAAAACTGGAAAAGTCAGGCTTAACTGTTCATTGCCACACTGCTGTGTTTAGGGCACAGCCTAAATGTGGCTAACATATATGAGGCTATGGAAAGATGGGCACAGACACATCTGGTGTGAACAGAAATTTTCCCATTAATTAATCCAAATACAATCTCTTTACATGGGAAAATATTTGACCAATGGCTATAAGTCTGTTGTAATCCTTCTGTTCTCTTGGAACGTGGGAAAAACGTAACTTGGTATTCAGAGTTTACTCTGGGTGTAAACAAAACACCATTCACAGCTGATTTGATTCAGAATTCCTCAAAATCAGTAGAAAACTTCGCTTGATTTTTAAGGGCTCTGATCAGGTCCATATTAGTCAGAGTCCCTAAGGATTTATTTGTAGGTACACTTAGCAGTGTACTTAGCAGTCCACTTAGCACTTCTCTAGTGTTTCCTGAGTTGTGTGAATGTTTGCATTTTGTAAAGCTCACCTGCTCTTCTGGAGCTTTAGAAGTTTGAATTGATTATTTCAACATGCTGCATAGAAGGGACAGTTAGTTAATAAGAAAGGATGGGGGCTAAGAAAAAGGAGAAATGAGTAGAGATGAGAGAGAGTAGAGGTAGAAGTCAAGAAGCAAAATCAAAAAGAAGAGAAAGTTAGTGGGGAGGAGACTGAGGAAGACCAAGAAGAGCACATCCTGAAGATGGCCTATTGTAAGCTCTGATATTACCTGATTACAGGTTCTTGTTGCATGCTGTGGGCTGGGAGGTCTGACAAGGGGGAGGAAGGGGCAGAGACAAACTAAACAATCTACAGATAAAATGTATCTCCCCTCAGCCTGTACTTCCGCCACCTCCTAACTCTCTCATTTAGCTGCTTGTGGCTCAATTAGTCAGAAATGCATTCAGCGTGTCTATGCTGCATGCTTGGACATCTGGTGGCAGTGGCTGTTTGCAGGTTCCTGCCCATTTCCAACACAGACATAGTAACCAACCAGGTATTGTGGTGTGAAAGTCATAGATGGGGATGGTGCTGTGGTTTCCTGATTGTGCTCTGCTGGAAGCCATATGCATTAGCCAGGCACTGACTGCTCTGGGACAGTGCTAGGAACAAGAAAGCTGATGAGGCCACATGCTCTGCTGCATGGAGTTTCTTATGACCTACTTAAGAGATTCTGGCTGTAAAGATTGTTGCCTGTGTTGGATCAGTGAGTTGTTTAGGGGTTTGGGGCAAAGCAGTAAAACAGACTGATGAATCCAAAAGGAAGTGCCAATCTGGGTTGTTGATTTTTTCAGAAACAAGCAACTAGGAGACATTGTTCCTCTTCCTAACTCTCTTCAGAACACATGCTGTAAATTACACCTAGGAAAAAAAGGTTGAACTGGGTGCCCAGCTTTCCAAGGAAGCACTTTGCCCTCCAGCCAGAAGAGTAGCTCTTCTGGCTTAAACCAGCACAGGCTCTTCTTACACCTTCTCACAGGTCCTCAGAGCCCAAGAAAAATGTGCAGAACAGGGTATTCTACACTGAAACATTTGCAACTGCTTCCATTACAAAGCCTGTTTTCAGGGTTGATCATCGAAATTAAATCAGGTCTGAAATGCAGGAAATAGGATTGCAGTCTAGGTACAAAGAAGGAAATCACATCAGAAGTAGTGTATCATTGAGATTACAGTTAAATGGATATAAAATGTCCCCTCCTCCCCAGAAACTGACTTAAAATTTCACAGAGCAGCTGTAGTCTAAGCAGAATGTACGTTGCCGTGACCTGAGTTACCTGAGATTTGTGCTTTTAATGTTCTTCAACACCCCCTTAACAAGCTTGAAATTTCCCCTAAAATATGATCAAAAAAGTATTTATTCTAATATTAAAAAAATACTTCCTTCCTCACAATAATAGGAAATAAAACCAGTTTTTCAAATTAGGAGTTTCCTTTTTTGGAGTTTCCTTTTTTTACAATAAAATGCCAGCTATTTTGACAGAAACTAAATTTCGTTCTTCCTCCCTTTCAGTTGTTTCCATTTGATAGTGTTTCATCACAGGTTCAGTTATATTCACTTTCTGATCTGTCTGCCTAATAAAATCCAAATAAATATGCATAATGGGAAGAGGCTGCCCCACTGAATTCACTGAAATTTTTGCCTTTTAATTCAGCTAGGCCAGAATTTCATTCTCTGGGGATTTTTTATACTGTTGTGATCCATTCTTTTCTAGGACTCCAAATCATGTACTCCCTAATAGGATTTTTATCAAAATCAATTGGTTATGGCTACATTTCACATATGTTATAAAATAATAAATTAGTTATTTTGGTATTCCTGTACTATATTACACCATCATAAATTTAGTATCTGCTGTGTTAAAGGCCTGACAGAAAAACACTTTTATAAATGCTGAGGTTTTATCCTTTATAAGTGTATCATTTCTTTCTCTTTTGAAAATTTAATAAATTTGGTATAACTTATTATTTTACAAATTTTTAGTGCCAATGATTTAACTGCTTGTTACCAAGGAAGTAAGCAAGTTCCAAAAGATGTGTTTTGTGCTGATAATCATGTAAACAATAATGTAATAAGAAAAAAATCATAGTGGGAATAAACTGATAGGCTCATTTTAAGGTGATGTTCTGCTGCATTTCCTTAGCTGAAGATTTAAGTTTTTCTCTGTTCCTATATACTAAGGTTATCCCAAGCTAAAGCAAAAGTTACCTGTTTCTTACAAAGACACCCCCCAAAAAACCAAACCAAACCAAAAAAACCCCAAACACCAACAACTTTTCCCAGAGCTGTACATTTTCTGGGCAACATCAAGTCCTTCATCCAGGTTAAATGTGAACTGCTGTCCACCTCAGGCCAATATAATTTAGGGAAGAAATTCCATGTTTGGGTGGGAAAGAGGGAAATAATTTTGTGTCCACTTATTTATTCATCAATCGATGGCAGCCCTTTGAAGTGCTCAGTGCATTGGAACACAAATGTGAGTCATAGGCTGGTGTGTAAGAAGGCATATGGCATGTGAAATGGACAAACTTATGTTATATACATACAGTTCATTAATTATTTCTGTGGTTAATCACATTACATGATTCATTGTAATGAATAATTGTTCTTGTATACACCTCTTTTCCTTTTGCATTAGGTACTAGCACATCCATGCATCTAGTCTAAACGTGCCTAATCTTTGCCCAATTTTATACAGCAACAAGTAAGAGAAAGGCTTGCCAGACTGGAATGCCACACCCCCTGCCAAACACAAGCAGAAGATGCATAGCAAACAATATTCAGTATTTGGGAAAAAAACCACAACAAACAAAACCTGTTGATAATCTGATGTCAGAAGGGCTAGAATTAGGAACTTCAGGCCATGAAGAGGCTAGGATTTTTCATTTCTCATAAAGTGAGACTTCTGGCTCTGTAATACTTTCACCAGTATGAAACAGACATTATTTTCCATTTACCTGTGCCAAAGAAAAATTTATATTCGTGTTTTCATTCCATATAATTATGAGTATAGGATGTTAAAAGAGAGGTATTTTATGTTCATCAAATAAATAAGGCTCAAAAATCCCTAAAGTTTAATTTAAATTTTCATTTTTTTTCATCCATAATAGTGAATTTTAAAAGTCCTTTAGCAATTGTAGAAAAAGATGCTTAGTAAACTTACAATAGGCATTAACCATGCAGCAGAAATTTAAATCTCACCAAACTTCATATTTCAGTGCCAAAATATCTATATTTATAAATGCATAGGAAATCACAAAACTATTCCTTTTCCACTACTATGAAGAGTAAGGTGTAAATAGGAATTTTTTCCTTGTTTTTAAAGCCATTTTTTTCAAAAGAAAAAGCAGCATATTCACTAAATAAAAAATGTTTTATCTGTAACTTCGAAGTTTCTGGCTTCTTAGTAAAAAGAGTCCTGTGTTTTACTGAAAGATTTTTCACTTCAGTCTTGTCCCATCAGATATTCTAGACCTGTAGGAATAGCTTGTTGGAACTTGTTACTAAAAATTTGGCTGATTAAGGAAAGGATAGGCAGACATATCTAAGTCGAAAGTAAAAGAAAAGGCATAGTACTGAAAACCTTCTGTTAATGTTCTTGTTCCTTTGACTGGAAAGACCTGTCTATATTTTTCCATTGCTTTTGTTAACAGAGATTAAAAACTTAATGATGTAATTATTTCAAGTGGGAGGATTGACCAAATGGTAATCTGATATAAAATTGTTACTTTCAAATTTGCTCAGTGAAACTGAAATTGGGCCGTTACTGGCTGTCAGTCATTGCCACATGTTGGTCATTAGAGGTAAGATGCAGTGAGTCTGGTGATCCCTGACCTACCCCTCATTCCACAACACAGAAACCATTGTCATAATTCTGTAGCTCTGAGAAGAGGCGAGTGTATGGAGACATTATGAGAAATCACTAAGGGACACAGTAGACATGCCTTTTGCTTATCTACAGAGGCTTTGAGGTTTTCACAAGGGATTTCATGTGGCATCATACAAAACCCCACACTGTGCTGAACATAGGTCCATCAGAAACTGAGACCTTGTCTGAATGTCACTGTCACATGTTCTTTGCTTTGTGATTATGGAACAGAAGGAATAATTCCTTACATTCCCCATACCATCAATACAATAAAATACCAGACTCAGTCCTCAGTACCACTGCTGGCACTGACGTAAGTTACCGCTTCTCTTGGAGCCGTCTGTGCAGAGAAGCCAAGGGTAGAATAGGCTGTGGGAAACTGGATTGCCTTGCTTTATTACTGCTTGAAGTTATTCTCTGGGGACAAACAGAAACATTTTAGAAATGTTCATTGCAGAGCAGGTATTTTGCTTGCTCTAAGTTGAACTGCAAAAAGGAGAAAACTCTGAGTTGGGACAAAATAAGCAAAATATTTTTGAAAAACTCTAGTGTTTTATGTTCACCTTGTTTGCAATAATGAGATTTTAAATGCAGGAGAGGAAGCTTGTAACAAACAGTGCCTTTCTGAACTAACGCAAGAGTGATTACACAATTTTTACTGCAATTCCTGTAAGTATAACTTTTGACTGTACTTGTGTAAGAAGAGGGGGCTCTTTAAAACTCGAGTGTGGCTGCTTAGTCAGGCTAGCTCCCCTCCCACC